>NC_136634.1:20019547-20219547 GCF_949748355.1 Melanostigma gelatinosum
CTCAGGTGTGGATTGAAATCTCATTTGTGTTTACAGCACAAATAGCTCGGGGGCCTGTAGGTTTGAGCTGGTGTTACTGTGAGGGCAGCTGTATTAGTCCACAACAATGACCCTGTTTGTTTTCGGTCCGCTAAGACAAAGGCAGTGGGACTGAATGAATCAGATGCTGTGTGGCCTGCTAGCCTACTGCTTCTGCTATTGCTTTTGCTGCACGGGTGCCCATTCATCCCGAGCTGAACCTTCTCACTGTCCTCTGCTGGCTTTAACTCACTTGAGTTAATAGTGGCTCCCCTGTGTCGCCCAGTTCATGAGGGCTTAAAGATTATTTATTTTTACATGCCGTGCATTGCTGTACCGCATCAATATACACTAGTACCCACCAATCACAGCTCCGGGGTATATGAGGCGCACTGCTTCATGTGTGATGAATGTCTTGGCCCCTGAAAAGGTCAAATTAATGGGCCAATCTGCTTTAATCACATCAACGCATGCACATTCTCTCTCTCTCTCTCTCTCTCTCTCTCTCTCTCTCTCTCTCTCTCTCTCTCTCTCTCTCCTACTAAACACATGTAAACTGACAGAGACTTACTCAGTGTGGGGGGTTACATACAATTCACAACATGAGCCTATAGTTAGTTTCGATCAGTTATCTTCTGCAACGGTATAAACCATTTGCCATAGTTCCGCTTCGTCCTCTCATCGAAGTTGTAAATATTGATTCCTGCGTAGTTTGCAGCACTCTACGCAACGAGAGCAGGGCGAGGGCGGGTAACATATTACTAAAACAACAATCAATCCAATGTTTATTTTTGTTGTTTTAACCTAAATGATTTTATCGTTTGCCAACTGTGATTATTGTCAGCATTTTTCTCTTGAGGTCTTCAAAGCAAAAGGTCAACAAACAAACAAAAAGGTAAACTCCTCAAGTGGATATCGATCTTTGTTTATGCATAACTTCTTATTATATTGACGAACGCAAAACGAGTCCTCCTTAGTGTTTGAGTAGTGTCCGTGTTTACACTGTGTCTGGTTACGATTAGGACTGATAATGAGGATATGGAGTGATGGTGCAAGAGCTGTCACTGGCTTTATTTCCAGACTTTTCTCATTTACACAGTCCCTATGTGTAGGTAGTGAAGATTTGCCGAGTGAGGTGACTGGAGTGTGTGAAAGTCCCCATGGTTACTCCTCTGCTCCAGTGAGCTCTGATACTCTCATCGGACAGCTGTTTACAGTTTGTATGCGGAATCTGTCACTATGGAATAAACCATAAATGAATAAATAAAGTTGTTTTGACTGCAGCGATTTTACTCACAAACACTTAATGGAACTAAGATGGTACTTGGTGATATACGCACAGTATTGGAAGATTATTGCTCTGTTCTGCAGTTCTTTAACGCTAGTTGACGTTATCGTACAGATGATGATGATTTCATCAGCTGCTCCACAGCTGACCACCCAGAGGCCACACGTCTACCGCTTCAGAGCCGGGAAGGCCCAGAATAACATCCAGAGACCTGAGGGCGGGAGACAAGCATCTATTATTAGATAATAATAATATCTGTATTAGTGCGGGTATATCAATTCATTGATGAATGAGTTCCAGAGGGACAGGGCGGCAATGGAGAAGGCCCTGTCCCCCCAGGTCCGGTGCTTGGATAGAGTAGGGGGGTAAGGAGGTTGGCGTCGGTGGGTCTGAGGTTGCGGTTGGGAGTGTGACAGTGCAGGAGGTCTGAAAGGTATGAAGGGATGAGGTTGTGAAGGGCTTTGTATGTAATGAGGATAATCTTGAACTGTATTCTTTGCTGTATGGGGAGCCAGTGGAGGTTTTGAAGGACTGGGGTGATGTGGTCTCTGGTGCGGGAGTGGGAGAGCAGACGGGCAGCTGAGTTCTGGATGTATTGTAGTTTGTTGATGATTTTGGTGGATGAGTATTTCAGCGGCTGAGGGGGAGAAGGGGAGAGGGGAGGGGCGTAGAAGGGCAATGCTTTCAAAATATCTCACAACATTTAGCGAACACGTAGAACATACATGTGCAGAAATGCACAGTTTTCTACTGCTTGTCGAGCAGCCGTCCATCCTCGTCCACTGCAGGTAACGTTAGCGATGCCATGCAGAGTTTGATAACAGGAACAGACTAATAAATGAAAGCTACTCACTCAGCTAATTGTTTTGCTGCGACTGCGTTTTAAGGATTTGGGAACTTTTTGTAGATTGTCAGACTGAGGCTGCAGCCATGACCCAGCACGTCCCCCCTCCCCCAACCCAAGTCCCTCACGCGAGCAGCTCCAGGGAAGATGACACAGGAGAGGGTGAACCTGTGTCAGAGGGCTGTTACCCAGTGTATTGGTAAAGACAGAGGACTTCTCAACAGAGGAGTCAAATGGATTTAGGTAACTACCAATAAGTCTGTCATGGTGTGTCAATTGAGTTGTTTAAGTTATTAATAATGTTAGTAGCTGTGTTGCTATAAATTAGTGTTAAAAGTTATTTTGAAGCTGCTACTGACACTACAACTCCAGCCCACACACCTTAACAATAATAGTTTACTGTAAAGAAACGACCAATGCTCTCAACTCCAAATATACTCCTGTAGGAATGTTCTCAAATGTACATTTGTTGTTGGCATTGACATATTATAGTCAACAATAGTGAGTTATTTAAACATTTCTCTTGTTGCCGTTCAAGAAAGACTATTTGTTTACATGTGAACAATAAAGCAAGATTTATTCTTTTTTAATAGATTTTTTTATTATCACAAAATAATCAAAAAGAACCGATAAGAGTATCGATAAGGAACCAAACCGATAAGCAGTGTCAACAATAGTACTAGTATCGATCAAATCCTAACCATACCCATCCCTAGTCTGGTAGGGGCGTCTGTGGTTGGAAAGGATTGTGTGTGGAGGTGGTTGTGTTGCTCAGTTGATAACCACAGTGGGCGCAGGCTGCACTCAACAACCACTACATGTGTTTGTTTGTGTGATATCCCTCAGCGGTTCCACAAACATGCTCTCGCGAACAACCAGTATTTCGGATCTGGTTCGGGGCGCTCCAGTTTGCAAGTGTTCCAGTAGGTGGAGGTACAGGCTCAGAAATGTTTCACCCATCGACCAGCAGGTGGGCCGTCGGGCTCAGCGTGTGATGTGGACTCATGCAGAGTCATGTTCTCCTCTGCAACAAAGCAACCATCCACATACACTATATCTCGGCATGATACTGCGCTGCTGTTGCTCCCAAATCAATAAGAAAACAATCAACATTCATCAGTTTTGTTAGATTGTCTCTATAAAAACCAAGAGGTCCTTCCATTTGAAAGCACGTTGTCATGCTTTTTTAATCATTTCATTTTCACTAATACATGGGAACACTGACAATTAGAAAACCAATTATGCCTGCTGGAAAAACAATGAGGAGACTATATCAATGAGCTGCTTTTAGACTGTTTGTATAGAAATGTGTAACATTTCTCCAGAAAAGAAACGAGTATGTTGACTGTATGTGTTTGTGCGTGTGTCACACACCACGCAAGGCCAGGTTGTACTAATGGAATCTGTAATTTACTCTAAATCTATTTCTTATTTTGCCACCAAACCTTCTCGGCTTGGTTTGACACACTGGGAAACACTGTCAGTGTTCACTAGCCTGTATCAAGCCAGTAGAAGCCTAAATATCCGCTGTGTTTCAGCCAGGACACACTGTTTCCTGACTGTAGCGTGTGTCCTTTCCCCCTCCTGACTGGCATTGTTAGCCTGTGAGGCTCTTCCCAGAAAGCTACTGTACCTTACAAGCTCAGTCTGAGCTCTGACAATTCAGACCCGCTGGGCAACGAGGGGACCAAGACGGACTTTGAGGAAGTAACTTTACGGAGAAGATGTGTTGCCCAACCTTTTTTTTTTCTCACCTTTGCGAAATTACGGACATCCCATCTGCAAGAGGACGGAAAGATGTGAAGGTGTTGGTGGTTGGATGACTTGTCTTCCTGTACGGTGCTGTCTTTCTACTCTTCAGTAGAGTGTAGTAGGTCTCAGCATAGCGGACTAACCGGAGGTGTATTTTAGGCCGCCGCTTAGGGACTGAAACTTTGATTCAAGTTGTTTATTACTTTTCGTCGTCTGTTCACTTTCTCTCTCATCTACTGTCGGACACAGGATGGACTGCCTGGCCGCTTGTTACCGGAGGTGTCTCAAACACGTTGCCTCGGGTAGGTGATGCTTACAGGCTGGACAGCACAGTGAGGATGAACACTGTTCATTAGTTGAATATTAGTAGAGGGCCGCCCGTGGGTTGATATTTTCATTTTCAAAATAAAAGATACTGACGTGACAATGAAACTACGGCGCAAGTACTGGTTTTGGAGGCGGAGAGGTAAAAACGCAAAGATGTGTCCGCTCTGCTGTTATGGTAAGAACTTTGAGTCTCCATGTTTGGTTTTACACTGAAAAGTCAAGGAGGAGTTGATGTTAAATTCTGAAAATTACTTGCAAAAAGTTATTTTTCTCTGCCCATCCTTTGGCCATCACCTGTGAGTCATCTCTCATCATTGCCATAAAACATTCCTCGACTTGCTTAGTCCCTGCTGCTCTGTTGCTCTTGTTTGAATACCATCGAGCAGGATTCATCTTCTAATGTTATCACCTGGCTGCTCTCCCCCATACACCGTTTATTTTGCACACTGCTGATGTGCTGCTGTTCCAAATTATCATGATTATTGCAAATGATCTGAAATGTCTCCCTCCCCCCTCTTCAGTACATGTGTGTAATTGTTTTTTTTAAATTTGGTTCGCAGTCAGTGGTTCACCAACGTGTGTTTGGTAAATGCATTTGTGTCAGTATCACTTGTCAGATAGCGTGAACATACTTGGAGTGAGCGTGTTGATTCACTAAGTCGCAGCATTGGTCTCCATGTGGACCGGGCCTGCTGCTGTGTGAGGGAGCATTTGAATCCACCAGGTTGGAAAAAAAGGAAAGTTTTGTTCTCAGAGGCCTGGGAACCGTTTCCCCCCTCCAAGACCCTCTTCTAACCACTCTGGCCTTTTGGCAACATCTCTGATGGCCCATTACCCAACTGCGTTTGTGCTGTGTGTGTGTGTCTATGGATGTGTGAGTATGTGTGTGTTGTAACATTGCAACCCCTCAACTGTGCACCTTTCTTTAGGGTGGTGTGTATTGTTGGTGAGCTGTGGTGAGTCACCCCTTATTTAATAGCGGACGAGAGGAAACACTGTGAGGCATTCTGCTTTCATTCTCATGGGCAGGAAGGAAAAGGCTGGGAACACCAGCAGGCCCGAGTCCTTTCACCACGCTCATTGTTTCAACGTGGGAGAGGGTGTCACAAGTATACCAGGAACACAACTTGTCCATATGAGCGCGAATACACTCATATGTTTGGATTAGCCTTTCTCTATTTTTATGTTAGCCTTCAAAGGGTAGTTCCAGCAGTTCTGGGAAGTGGTTGAGAGTGTGTGGTGGTCTTGCACGTAATGACAGAATTTTCATTTTGAAGTGAACTTATCCTTTAAAATGGATTATGGTCCGGGATGGGGGGATTATATATATATATATATCTATCTATATATATATATATATAGATAGATATATCTATATCTATCTATATATATATATATCTATCTATATCTATATCTATATCTATATAGATATATATATATATATATATATATATATATATATATATATATAATTTCTTTATTGAGTGAGTAAGGGTCTGGGTATGATGCATATATTCAAACACAATAAATCAAATTTCACAATTTCAGTTTGAATACACTGCAACCCCTCTCACACAGACATATATATGCTTGTCACACTCTTAGATCTTAGCACTTAGTCTGGAGGCAAAACAAGAAAGTCAGGTGAAGATGATGATGATGAGCTAAAGTTAGTCATGTTGTTTGTTTCCAATTGGCAAGTCTCGTTGTGTGGTTGTCAGCCTCATGGAGGTGCCTCCAGGAAGTCTTAATTTTTCTTACCTCCATCATATTTTCTACAGTTGCTATTTCCTCTTTCTCCCCCTCAAGTTTCTCTCTCTCTCTCTCTCTACATTGATAAGCATTCCTCCTGGCATGCCTGAGTCCTGACATCATGCTCAGGTTGTTTTGCTGACAGGTGACTAGAGATGTGTGCTCACACTCACCAACAGACACCGTGAGAAATGTTTGCCACGAAGATACACTTACTTAAAAAATATGCTTAGTCATAGATTATATTCTCTCTCTTTCTGAGAATTCACTAATGGGTGATGTACAGCACATTGAATGAAAAAAAGGACTCACGTGAACTGTAATTTTGACTGTGGCCACATGAGGGCTCGCTGTCAACAAGCTTGTCAGCTGATCAAAGGCAGCCGTGCACCACCAGAACTCTGTGTTTCTTGTTGTCCATCCTACCTGTGCTTAAGAGTGATTGTGCAAATAGCGCCACCCACAATAATCAGCATTTTACAAGCTGACTGTATGAACAACTTATGAAGGCCAATCTCAGCACATATAGTCTGAATCACCAGAAGTAGACTGGGGGCATAAGCGGCCACGTAGCGGCATTCGCCTCCCCTTCCACTATGTGCAACACTGCATCTATTTTGCAAGGACATTATCGCTGCATCCTGTGCTTAGCGACGGCATGGACGATTGTGATTGGTTTAAAGAAAGACAAAGAGCACCATAGTGTTTTTTCTTCCCTATACCAGAATGATAATGTGGAGGTTGCGCACTATAAATGCTGAATTACATCTAATTCTTCCAAGTTTCCTGTTTCCAGTGAGAACAGAGCGTCCGATCAGCCCCGTCTGCTGAAATGTGATTGCCCTGTTCGAGCGTTAAATGATGTAGAGGGGAACGTAGTCAATCCTTTTAAGCCAGGATGTGATTTATAAAGTCTGCACAGAATATGATTAATTCAAGCAGGCAGAGTGGAAAGGTCAGTACATGCATGAGGTAGCAATCTAAGTTCAAGCAGTGAATTCTTACAGCACTATTTTAGCAATGCACTTTTTTGACCAAGAAAGGCGAATCAATAATAAGTGAAAAATAATGCGCGTATCCGCCCTGTGCTTGGGATCTACTCCAAAATGTATTGGGTTCTTCCTTGGCCCATGCTACACCCTTCCACAAAGTTTCATGCAAATCAGGCCAGCGCTGGCGGAGGTAACAATTTCATCATGTGTGTACTGTGTAATCATGCACACAGACACACACACACACACACACACACACACACACACACACACACATATCATTAATTAAACCCACGTCCTTAAAATGCATGCACATGTGCACGTTCACCAGCACACCAGCACACACACACACACACACACATACATTTTGCATGCACACACTGCATTTGAGCCCTGGCCGTTTTCATTGACTACCCCCTCCTCCCGGTGCACCACGAACATTATGACGGACAGTGATGAATGATGGGTATTGTCTGCAGACACACACACACACGTGTCCATAGACACACACATGAAAGAACAACATGCAGCTACAAAGACACAGAAGACTAATTACAGAGGCTGAAACCCTACAGCAGCAGAGCACATCTGTCATGAGGGCAGAGCAGGCATCTGCCCCCCCCCCCCCCCCCCCCCCCACATCAGAAGAACAGCTCACCTTGGATTGGTTCCCACAATCAGCCTGGCAGACACACACACACAGACGTACATCAAGCCATCCCTGCTGTCAAATCTGCCCCTGAAAAAAAAAACACAACAACCTGCCAAAAGCGAACGCTGACTGCAGAGTCGGTCCTGAAGCTGCACTGTGAGACGGGTAGTGATTTCTAGACACCAAATTGATTAAACAATTAGTTTACCATCTCAGCACAGAAGACGCTTGGTTGCTTTCATTATCCACCTTATCTTTCTCATCTTTCCTCGCAGTGAACACACAGAAGAAATCCCACTATAATCCACCCTGAGCTCACAATAAGACTTGAGAGCGATCACTGCGAGCGATACGTACTTCATTATTTTCATGTTTGGGAGTGCATCAGTGACAGTGTGTGTGTGTGTGTGTGTGGGAGGCCTGTTGTTCTATGCTTATAGAGATGTGGTAATGGCATGGAGCCATGCTGCTCTCCTCCCATCTCCTCTCTTATCAGGCCAAAGAGAGAGAGAGAGAGGGAGGGATGGACTAGAGTGGTAGGTGGATGTGGTGGAGAGGTGGGGGAGTTTGCGAGGGGAGAGGGAAATGCCAGCTGCAGTGGTACGAAGGTAGAAAAAAAGTGTAAGGTGGGCAGTGTGTGTCTGTGTGTCTGTGATGAGTGGGTGGAAGGTGGTGAGGCATAAGGAAGAAAAAGGACAGAAGAATATATATATATTATGTTCTTTCACGCTTGGAAGTGGGGTTACAAACAGTGACTAACGGCCACTTGAAATGCACCGAGATCAGGTTTAAAAGCCAACTGAATCAAATTGGAATCCTTTAAACTCAATATGAACTGAATTTGTTGCTTTCTAGCTCAGACATATTGTAAAGTTCAAATGTTTTGACAGGTTGTGCAGAGCCATACAGGAAGAGAGAGAGCGTCACCAGGAGGAAACTGTCGAAAATTGCACAAAACCAAACTGAGCTGATTTTAACCTGAAAAGGTAGTTATTTGGACTGGTGCCTTAAAAAGCTGCACTCATCAATATGTTTATACTTACCACAGATCAAATGTCCAAAGAGTCACTCGTAATGATGCTTTGTTTGGTCCCTCTCCATAAAACTAAAGTGTCCCAACTATTCAGTGGTTGGAGGAGTTGTTTAAATAATTAAATAATAATCGAATCCCTCTTAAATTTTAGCTCCAGTTGATCATTTAAATGACCGTGAAAATGTATCGTTAGATTATACTCTCAACAGCTTAACAAACCTGAGTGGGTCCATCTAATGCATATATGCGAATGATTTCAGAGCGCTGATAAGTGAGAGATAAATCTCTCCTCTCTGCTAGCAGCCCGTCCACACCGTCATGAGGATGTCTACATGTCGGAGCATGTGACACCTTCAGGGAAGGCAAAGAAGCGGAAATAATTAAGCTGCACAAAACTTGACATGCTGGTCACGCATGATGCGTTTCATTACTTTTTGAATTCGAACTGGATACCGAGAATCAGGAAGAGTTTGTGCATGTGCGTGAGCTGATGTTCACAGCGCGTGACAACAGATTGATCTGTGGTTGCAAAGCAGCAATGAAGGCCTTATCGACAACACCATGCAGAACGCGCGGTAGCTGTTTGATTGCATTTCTCGTACCAAACAGTGTGCATTTATGAGTCGTCTGTTTCTGCATTCATTTTGTCTGCCTCCTCCCGTGTGAGCTGTGCATGAATCCATGGATTTGTGGGCGGGTCCAGTTCGGTTCCCCTCTGCTTTTTGTTTGAGTTCCTTTACTCTCCTGTTGCTTATTAATGGCAGACCTTTAACTGTTGCAGCACAGTTTTTGGGTCCTAATGAGCTATGAGCATGGACCCTCGAGGCTCAAACAGCAAGTGTTTTTGTGTGAGCGTGAGTGTGTGTGTGTGTGTGTGTGTGTGTGCATGGCTGCAGGCTGTCTGACCTTAGAGCAGCATGTACTGACCTGTCTGTGGTAATGGCTCTGCAGGAAATGACCAGAAAGAAACTGAGAATGCAGTTACCGGTATTTCTGTAGCACCATGATATCCTGCATGTGGTAGACACACGCTCACAGTCCGCAGAGACATGCAGGCAGCACACGTGCCGCTGCTGATGGTGACGTCTGGATAGAGTTATCGACTCTCTGGGCCTTCCGGTCACTCATTACTGTGCTGTGTAAGGAGGCCTGCACAGACTCACAGTGTGTATCAAGGTGTGTGTGTGTGTGTGTGTGTGTGTGAGAGAGAGAGAGAGAGAACATGTGCGTATGTGTGCCGGCTGTGAATAGGTTACTGCTGAATGGATTTCATTTTAATGGGGATACATGTCCGGTTAACAATAAAGGGTGCTGCGTTTGATCATTATACAGAGAATCACCAGCACCATGCTGAACACGTTAGAAATTTAGGAAGTGAGAAGAAGATCGGGAAAGAACAGCTAGTTAATAAATGGAGGGTTTAGGTTAAAAGAAAAAAAAGGGTGAAAATATAGATGCAATGACAGAGAAGGGATGAGAAAAGAGGTCAGGACTGTGATGACTGCCAGTCTGAATTATAAACGAGATGGACGATGAAGCTCCTTCATATAAGGATTTATTTTCAGGCGAGTGCCGGAGGTGTAACTGTGTCTGCATCATATTCAACCGAAAGCTTGTTTCTTCACACGTCTTGTGAAAGCATCACTTCTCTCTGCGTGCCACTGTCACACTTATGGGCTTGCAGGTCTTTTTCACAAACAGGTTTGATAACTTGAGAACAACCGAGTGCTCTTTCTCACCACGTCAACACTTCAGCCACTCCAGCCAAGCACAACAGAGATCTGTCTGCTCTGTAGTCCGCTGTATTCAGCGACAATGGAGGGAGACGACGCAAATACTGATATATTTACTGCATCTATTGATTTTTTGCAGTCCCGAAAAAGACATTTTTGTATTTTATCATGTTTGCACCTCAGCTGGAGTGTTGGTGACGTTGTCTCAGTACTTCGGCTTATGAAATCAACTCAAACTCCAAAGATGAAGGGACAAAAAAAAATTAAAGTTAGTTCCTTAATTGAGACACTTTAGAGTCTTTCACAAGAGCTGTACATTTGAGACTTGAACGTGACTCAGACAGACTTTAGGCTTTAACTGGACTTCACTGCTGTGAGACTTGCCTTACAGAACTGACTTTAAAGCATTCAACACAAAGTCCGTGGCAACTCACAAGTCTGAAGGAGCCTACGCCCTGCTACCTCCTCAGCAACATGCTCACTTAATGGCAATGCTTTGACAATGATCTTTAACAGGTAAGGATTATATGTTCACCATCTTAGGACCAATTATATTTTTGGACCTAATGATGGCACTCTTAAGATAAGTGACGTTATAACAGTTCATCCTAAGGGGAACATGAAAGTCTGCATCAAATTTCATGGAAACCCAATGGTTTGAGCTTTATATAAATACAAATATTAACAGCTTTGAAAGAAAAATGATCATTTCAATCGTCAGTTCACAACACGGATCTGGATTGAAACAACATCTGAATATCTGGATCTATTTCAAATATTTCTGCAGGTGACTCCTCTCAGCAGTGTGTAACCACTGTTTGGTTGTCATGGGGAAAGAGTGGGTGGACTTCACTTCCACTTCTCCGACTATACCTCCAACCTGCTATGTGCTGCTCAGTGTGAACCCTGGAAGAAGGGAGTTCAAAGCCCATCGTCACACACGGCACAGAGAGACGTGAAGATGACTGAGATGAACCTTTCTATAAACCTTTACTTCAGGCCTCTACTTTGTAACACACACACGCATCAATTCTTCATCATATCTCATCTCCAGATGCCTTGTCTTTTTTGGTGTCACACCCCCTTTCCCCCTCTCTTCCTGGAGGGGGTTGTTTTTGTGTCACGCATAGCACCTATATCTGCTACAGCAGGGACAGCAGATGAGTACGGCCATTGGCTTCTTCCCCTCTCACTGGCCCTCCCCTCGCCCAACACAATGGGACCGATTGTCCATGCGACACACACTCACACACAGAGGGGGCTTTACTCTGGGGCTGAGTGTCGCTCCCCCGCCATATGCCCCATCTCCGCTGGAATGTGATTATCTTCACTCGCCACAGAGAAGGAATGAGGAAAGGGTAATAGAAGACGGATAGCATCTGAGGAGGCAAGACGGGAGGTTGAGTGAAAGGGCGAGTCAGTCTGTCACTGAGCGTGCAAGTGTGTGTGTGTGAGAGAGAGAGAGAGAGAGAGAGCGAGAGAGGGAAGGAAGGAAGGGAGGATGCAACCAATGTAGCGAGGCAGCAGTTTAACACAAGCCTGAACCTGACAGTGCGAGCGGCAGAGCGCAGAGAGAGAGAGAGGAGGAAGAGGTCTTTTCACTTCAGTGTAGCAGTGGATTTTAATTCTTTCACTGGACTCCACCTTGCTGCTCTCACCGGACTCAACCTCCACTCAGGTTAGTGCCTCTCTCCTTTTTTATAGACCGGCCTACCAGTCAGTCACCGGAGCACCGGAGCCATCGAGCGCACAATGCAGCCGTGGGGGCGTTGGGTTAACAGAGCTGAAAATGTGGGTGGTTCATGACCACAGAGGCACCCAAAAGCCGTTTGCTATGCTGCACAGACCCACGTCGCCTGCTGAGGCTGATGGTTAACAAAGAGGGGAGCACACATCACAAAACACAAACCCTGGATCTCACCACAGGATGTTCCTCTGGTGCTGTGTCTAAGTGTGGCAGCAGTGTGTGTGTGTGTGTGTGTGTGTGTGTGTGTGTGTGTGTGTGTGTGTGTGTAATAGAGAGCTGTGGGTACTCTAAGCGGTGGGAGCTGTATTAGCTGGAGGGCACTATTCATTTTCTTTAAGGCGTTGTATACTAAGCCTCTCAGCTGTCTCAAGATATTCACATCTGCAACTCACACACACACACACACACACACACACACACGCACGCACATGTTTGTGCACGTAGAGGTGCTGATTTCAGTTAACTCTGTTTGCCATGATTGGCGTAATCAACCTCAGCTGTCTACAGTGGGCTGTGGGGAAATTTGCAGAAGTGTGTGTGTATGTGTGTGTGTGTATATATTGTGTCTTGGTGTTCTTGAACCGTCTGCAAACTATGATTTAAAGTCACTTGTCATTACAGCTGCAATACAATGGCTTGATGATGGACGCAACCCTGACTGCTTGTAGTCGCTGCACCCTATCCTGGTTCCTAACAGCATGAAAGGAAAATTGCTTCGTAATTTGTAGTTACAAAATGATAAATTGTTGCAATGATAATTCTTATTATCGGACAAATAAAAGGGGAAATTTGCCTCGTGCTCTTTTTTCTCTTTAGGCTCGATATCCCGTCGTGTGCACTCACTGGAAGTCATTTGGCGAGCTATCTCTGCAGTTGAAACCATTAACTTTATCTGCAGCAATATATTTTCTATATACTTCCTCCGCTCTCTGAGCTTAGGTCCCCCATACAGGCGGGCGGTGGCAGGGGTGTTATCCTGCTGTACCGTTCAGCGGCCCTTAAACTCGCTGGGTCTGTGTGGGATATCAAGCGAGGGGGCTTCTCCAGGATCAAGCTAGTCTCCGAAACAAATCCGAGAGCTCGGGTGGAAACAAAGAGAGGTTAAGAAGACGAGAGGCCTCTGTGGCTCAAATAGAAATCAGTGACGGGGGTTTTAAAGGGAGACTCGTCTGTAAAAGTTGTGCTGGGGTTTGGTGTTATCAAGATTGATTGCTCCCCAGACTTCTCTAGCTGTCACATTACTAGATTTCATCACAGCAAATTAAGCAAGGGCCGGTATGTGAGCCAGTGAGCCTGGTTTGCACCTCTACTCTAACATGTTTTCATAAACAGACCCTGGTGGACGTCGGCAAAGGCAGATTTTTAGGTGTGATGACTTCCAACATGTCCTTTTCATCACCTTGCTCTTCACTCCCTGTTGGCGGATGAAGTGGAAATGGGTTAAATAACTGAGTAACAGAGGTTGACGTCTTAGCTCGCAGTATCACTGCTCAGGGGGAAGGGAACCTATCATAAAGGTGGCAGGGGCCAGGTACGTGATGTGAACACGTGATGTGATGTGATGTGAGCGCTTGATTCTAAAGAGAAGCTAAAAGGAGGAAGGAGTGCGAACAGCCTCATCACAATGAATACTACTGTCCACACATGAACATTACAGTCTGGTTCTAAGAACGAACGCTCACTTCCTCACAGTATGACTTGCATTTATTACAAGGTATTTGTGTATAAGTGTGTCTGTAAGCAAAATATAAACCGCCCTCCCGCCCTCCCGCCTAGTATCTGCAGCTTAATCACTGTGGGATTGATCCTCCTCATCGTCCCTGCTTCCTTTCTCTCCCTTTACCTCTTGGAATATTCTGTTCATCTTCTTTCTCCAAATGCCAAAGTAAAAAAAACGCTGTGTCATTTTTGCACACGCATCACCGTGTGTGTGTGTGTGTGTGTGTGTGTGTGTGTGTGAATTCAGAGAAACAGGAAAGAAGGTGACCCACTGTGGGTTTAAATGTGGAGAGCGCAGATCATGTCTTCGGAGAATATTTTTGACAATCATGGTGACAGAAATAAGGAAGCGTGGCCATAATTTGAGTTCAAGTGTGAACTGTTAAAGAGGAAGTTTGAGTCATTTGAAATGTTAGTTTCTCTCTTTCTCTCTCTGCCTCATTAGGCCCCCGAACTTGGCTGCAGGCCCGCCTGCAGGCCCGCTTTCGGGATTGCAATGTTTTCTGTGCATTCCAGCTCCGCGCTGAGAATATGGGCACCAGTGCCTCCGGTCAGAGGGGTTCATTCATACCGAGTACAATGATCCTGTTTGAGCCACGGCTTTTTACCCACGCTGTTTGATTGGCATTATATTCAGCATCTATTTACTTCATCCATAATGCATTAAGTCAAATCTGTTCAGCATTAATGAATCTCTGTTGCTTGCCGTTGCCACAAAGCACTGGAATCAAATGAAGGAGATAAACAAAAAGACATTTAAGACGGATCGAAATGAAGAATGAATCAGGAGCACGTTAATTTGATGTGTTGAATTAACTGAGTGTTCGGCGAGCACCAGCCCTCGTCGTTGCTGTTGCTAAACCTGTCGAGCTTTCCGTTCTCTGCAGATGTACCGCTTAAAAATGATTTGTGATTTTTGAAACAATGGGCCCTTGATTTCAGACAGAGGTAGAAAAAAAAGCAAGCTTCTCATTTCTATCCGGCAACTACGTTCAACTGTCCGGAGCAGTTGCACAAGCAGAAGACGTAGAAGACACGGAAATAAAGAAACAGCGTTGTTGTTGTTTGGCAGTGTTGAGCTAGTGAGGAACTATGGAACGCAACACTATCTCGGATAACTAGTTTTGCTGGAGTTGCCCAAATATAATAAAGAGCCGGACATAGTTAATTGCTAATATGTGAAAATACTACACAGAGCTTCTTTTTTTTTAAACGAAAATTCAAACTGCCCAAAGTAAGAAATTCTCCGAAGCCAACTTCTGTTGGCAGTACGCTAGTTAGCAGGCCAAGCTATCATATACAGCTTACTTTAGAGCCTCATGCAGTCTATGGTTAGAGCAGATAAACATACCATTTCTTTATATACATTGTTCTGACTACAGTCAGAACAATGCATCACTTCAACATGTGCAAAATGCAACATCTTAACAGTCCTGTCAGCTTAGCCGGTCAATATGGATATAGTCGTGTAACATCACAATTTCAGTTTTTATTGTATTTACTGGACAAACGGCAAAACCTTCTCAGCGTAATCATCCCTGCAAACAAACTGCACAACAGTTAAAAATGACCTTTCACGAATGCCACGTGCTGTCACTCCTCTTGTGTACAAGGCCTCTGTTGTAGCTCGATGCCTCTTCCTCGGTGCATTACAATATTAATTCCAAGTGCATTTCTATGTTTTTTTTTCCATCTTCAGACAGCAGGAGTTGTTGCCAGCATCAGATGAGTAACAACTCACTAAGCAGCATCGGATTGTGAGAATTTCTCATGGGGTTATTTTTGGAGAATGGAGCTATATTTGAAAGTTCATTTACTTTTGCTGAGCTGATGGAAATTTGAATGGCTATTTTTGTAAACATATTTCCTAAAATATGGATTGCGTTGAACGGAAACTCAATTATAGGAAGAAATACCCTCGGGGCATCACTTCACTGAATTAATACAAACACCAGAGTGCAGCTGGTGTGCTTGAGTTGACTGTGGTTTATTGCTTTTTATAGTGACATTCAGATTTCTTTTTTTTTTACACACAAACAGAATACTTTTCTTCTCAGCTGGACGGCCGTCCCTTCCACATATCTGCACTTGATCTGAGAGACATTTCAAAAGCATTCGCTTCAGTCTTATCATGAAAGAGCACGCTGTGCGATAAGCACTGTTGTTCATTTGTGAACAGACTGGCCTGCTGGGGCCCACTCAGTCGTGGTGATTGGGTGGGACAGGATATTGATTGACACATTTGGGAGCTCCTGCCCAGCAGCTGTGAGCTGTTGTCCGAGGTTGACAGGCAGCTCACAGGGGGGGGGGACTAGAAGGAGAAAGAAGGTGATAGAGAAAGAGACAACAGGCTGGGAGAGAAAAGAAGAAAAGAGGTGAAAGGGGGGAGGTAAGAGAGATAGAGGAGGAGAGAATGACTGGCCTGTCGATGTTATCGCGTACTCTACTTCCAACAATCGATCCTTTTCTCAGTGCCCAGTGATCCCAGAGTCCACTATTTCCACACTGCTGTTTGGATCTAAATTATAGGAGTCTCGACTATTTTTTTTCTTCTAACAATTCACCCAAGGTTTCATACCTGCTGAGATCAGTTATGGAACTAAATGTGTAAATGCAATCTGATATCCAGAGCACGATTCGATATTCAGTTGTGGTCAACCTTCTCTGAATGATGATTATTACTGCCGTGACAGCCAGGGAGCGTCCGTGTTTCTCTCCCTCTCTTTCTCGCTTTCTTTATGTGTTCTCGGAAGTACGGACAGGAAGTGTTTAACAACGGGGGGGGGGGGGGGTGCTGTTCAGGTTCAGGATCACACCACGCCCAGTCTCCCGCTTGGCCTGCCCTCATTAGACGTGGGCCACAGAGCATGTCCAGATCATGCTAAAAGCTTATCTTCACATGCTGAGGCAGTACAGGGAGCTCCCTATAACAATCCCTTCCCCTCAGCTCTACCGTGCATTTTAGTGTCTTCTAACGGCTTGTTTTGGTCGCATTAACTATTGATTCACTCTCATCAAACTCAATAACACAGACAAAGTTAGTGACCAGCTGGTGAACATAGTGGAGCATTTAGCAGCTAAAGATCCGGCTATGTCGTTGGTGGAGACCAAAAACGAGCTAAAAGGTGTGTGAACATTGGACTTCTTCGCGTTGCTAATGTTGCTGCGTGTTTGCGTGATGTGACATTTTCCATATGAACTATATTATAGTATATCAATGTTGTGTTAGCAGCTTGTTGTGCTGCACTACTGCTTGAAAGGGACTATAATCAACATTTGTATTTTACCATATGACTATATATGTATCAGTATGTATCTATATGTATCTATGTATCTATGTATCTATATGTATCTATGTATCTATATGTATCTATGTATCTATATGTATCTATGTATCTATATGTATGACTATCAGTATGTAAAAGGTGTCCCTGTTGATGAAGCCACAGAGAATTAGCATCGGACTCTGCAGCTCATTGTTTGCGTTTAAAGTGTGCCACTGTTTTTGTTCACACTTACCAAATTAGTTTTTGGCCACAGCTCGCAGCTGTTTCCAGGTCAAAACAAGGCTAAAAGGAGAGCCATAAATATACTGTAGACTTGAATAACTGGCTAATTTTTTGTACAATAGTGGAGAGTAAACTACATCATATGTCCATGCTCGCTCCATGCGCTGGAGACTGGGGTCTCATCTGGTTGACCACATAAAGGCTGTAGGTCTTTTCATTTTCACTCTATTATGTTTGTGGCAGAAAACCATAACTCTTTTGGTAATTGTCCATGATGGAGGGACAAGAGAGAAGGGAGACAGACGCATCTGGTCTTATTCAATAGCCAATCTCTTCTGTGTCAAGCATGAAAACCTCAGACATGTGCTCACGCTCACACACACACACACAGACAGACATGCATTATCACCATGAACCTCAGTATGATTAAAGGGGTGTGACTTGGCATATTAATACATTCTTTCCTTTCCATTATTTATGAGTGACATTTGAATACGTATCTCGATCTAGGGCAGACATGCAAATGAAGCTGAGGTTACTCGGTCCTTATAGGCAGAAAAAGTATTTTTCTTTTAAATGTAACAGTATCTGTTTCTCATCATTATAGGATGATAAGTGCAGACTCCCTTCTGGGATTTAGGTATTTTCATTCCAGAATCGTATTCATTTCTGCTGCAGTATATCAGGGCTTTGGATGGGATGATGCAGAGAAAGTGTAATACAGTTTGCATGTGAGAAAATACAGTTAGGATGCGTTAGCAGCAGAACACAGGCAACACAATACTGTGGTTCATCATAGTAGAACATTTGTTTAATAATGGGCTGTTAGACTGTTTGGCAGGGCTGCAGATGGTTATTAAATATTAACGGCTGGTTTATTTACACTTCCCCATCCACGCGTTCCTCTCCCATCCTTTCTCCACCTTACCTCACCACTGATTTACAGTGTTTCCACCTCCTCTTTTAGTTTCTCTCCCCTTCCCACTCCCTCCTCCTCTCACCCTGGGATGCCTTTGCCCTTGAGTGCTGGCTAACCCTTACTTTTCATGATTTCCATAATAAGGTTTGTTATGGAAATCATTAAAAGTCACTGCGACATCTTAAAGGACGACTTCTCCCTCCTCCCCTTTTCTCCCTCACAACTGGTGACTCTGGTTTCCGGGGAACCGGTTGGTACAGTGACGGTACAGGTACTCCAAGGGTTTGATGGGTAAATACAGACATTAAGTAACCAGGCGACAGAGAAACTTGTATCTGAAGAAGGGACGTCAATTTCCGCATCGATGCTAAATACAACTCGACATTCTGCGATGGATAAGCGTCGCGTGGCTGCCAGGATGGCGGAAATGCAGCTGTACTGGACAAGAGTGGTCGCAGGTACCGTAGGGATGTTTTATTTTCTGAAACAGTCGAGCAGCTGAAAAACAATCGAGGAAGTACAGTTCGTTTCGGAGGAACCGGAGGTATCGCCGGTTTTCACACATTCACAGGTGCTGCCAGACAAGTGGCCCAATTAGTGCGGGTGCGGTCACCATAGAAGAACATTCCAAGCATGCAGCTTATGTGTGGTGGAGAAGCGGATTACTCATGACATGGTGAAAGGTGAATGACACAGAGTCTGTATTGTAGGTCGGGCAATTTCAGCTGCGGCTTAACACACATTTACTGCTCTGTTGTGTATTTACGGCCGCAGGGAGGCGTGTCAAAAACTGAAGCACAGCGATGCACATTATGATGGTCGTGAAGGAACTTTATTTAAAGATGCAATATACAGGATGCATTAATATAGCAGCATACAACTATCGGCGTAAAGATATAGTGAAGTCTACCTCGGTTGCATTGGTGTTAATTGTTAGTAGGATCAATTAATTGTGGACTTTTCACAGGATTTGTTGACTTTAAAATATGTTGAAAGATACTTTTTTATTTCTTTTTTTACTCACGCACAATACTTCCATAGTAGGGTCAGAGTAGACTATTTCTGCTCTGGCTGCCATCTGGTTCTACGAAATACAGTTCAACACAGTTTAACACAGTTCTGATGATTTGATAAACGTCGCAGCTCATTAACTTGTCTTTATCTGCTCCTGTGACTTTGATCAGCCCCTGTCTTTACAGCTTTATATCAATAAAACTCAAACCACCAGTTTATGGTGGTATCAGAACGGTGGCCACTCTTATGTAACACACAAGCTTTACACCGCCCAAAGACATACAGGGGGCACATTTAAGATGTATTTGTGTTTAGGTGATCGGTTTTGTTCAATCTGACATGACAGAAATGTGTCAATACATTTGTATTCACCTACTCCTGTGCAGTTTGTGCTACAGGATCTGTCACTTGGACTGCTTTGTTTTCCACTGTTACTGCGGATCATAAAGCTTGAGGCGTCTTTCGCAGCAGTCTTTTTCATAAAAATGTCATGATCACTGCTTCAAGGCTGGATGCAGCTCTGAGTTTCACTATCAGTATTCAGACCTCATAATGAACTGTGTTTCACATCGCTTCTGACATCCTGCCTCACCGATGTAAGATGCGTGTTGATATGTGCACGTGATTTCTTGCAGTTTCTCTTTCGTGTGTTGGTCTGCTTAGAGTTGGGACTTCAGATTATAGAATATGAAAAACAGGAAGTTGACAGACAGGAAGAGGAAGTTGAGGGTCAGGCCAGTAGCTGGACCAGTAGATTCTCTCCATCTTTATTATGTAGGACTACATCATTTTTCAATGCTGACATATAACACATCCCCCACTTCAGGAAACAATAGGCGTGTGATGGCTCTGGTCACATGGCCGAGAGTGGAGGAGGGGGTGGGGGGGGGGTCACAGTTGATGAAGTGGGTTGTCTTTATCGAGAAGTCTCTGATATGTACGTAATGCTTTTGATAAGCTGCTTCCGTGTGCTACAGTCAATTCTGAATAGAGAACTTGTATAACAGATTGAAGTACAATTTATGTATTGTTTATGGGTGTGCGTGTGTGTGTGTGTGAACAGCAGGCAGGCCTGTCATGAGGAGACCAGATGGTGAGTGGAGAAAGCCCTTCTTTAATCCCTGAGCCAGGATATTGTACCCCCCTTCACACACACACACATGCACACACACACACACACACAGTCTGTACCTCCCCTCAACTGGTTGCAGGACCCCACACTGAGCGTGTCCACTTTTCTTTTACGTGGCATTATCCACACTCCATTATGCCGGCCTCGGTTCAGCACTGCTGTGTTGATGTGTCCCAACTGACACTGTGCTGAATACTCCATGCCAATAATAGTTCAGGGTATTCAGGGAAACAATGATGAGTGATGCACAGACAGTCTACGAAAAGATGAATCTAATGACAAAATGTGTGTAAATAGACCCACAGGATATTGTCACAAATAAACAATTACATGTCTAAACAAAAGAGAGACACATTGATTTGCAGCCTGTAGTGATTCTACAGTTCATTGATGGTTTGATGAGCACAGACTATGACCCGTCCTCTATTCGTTAGGTAATCAAGGAAAGAATGAGGCTGATAAGACAATGAAACAGGCTTTTCACTGTTGTGATTGGTTGCTGACAATGTCATCATCAATTTCATGTCATTGCCAACACGATGAGTGAGAAAAAAAAAAGTGGAATGAAGTCGGGTCAACTTTAATTTGTTGAGCAATTGTACAGCTGTGTCACTTGCACATGTTGCTGCATGTCAACAGCTACATTGATCATCATCCTACAGCGTTGCTGCTTCATATTAGATCAGACAGAGCGTGTGTGTGAGTGTGTGAGTGTGTTTTAGCCCATCATTGTATTTACGCCCGTTGCTATTTTCTCTTTAATCTTTTATGTGCATATTAAACGGCTGTGTTGAAAGAGTGTTCGCTCTCCCTGCAGACTGTGCCCTACATATCACAGACAGGCTAATTACGATTTCCATCTCCGAGGGGAGATGTGTTCCCTCTTCATCCTCAAAACAAACACAAGTCCACCCCTGATCTTGATAAATGCTGCTGTTAGCTATTGGAAAATAAGAGGTGTGGCTCTATTTATTACCGAGTCGGTGCTCCACTTAAATAAAACGGGGGGGGGGGGTTGCCTGAAACAGCTTGAAGCTCCTGCCTCAGATGAGTATTCAAAACATCCGCTGGTTTCTTCTTTTTATGGAGAATTGTGTTGCTTTTTGTTGTTGCAGAGAAGAAAGGCAAAGCTGACTGTTTCCAGTCCAAGAACGCTGATGAGGCCTGCGTGGCGGTGAAAATTGAACACTCCAGAGGTAAGCAGCATCACCTGCACTCACCTTACAGCCGCCTCCCTGCTTTTTTTTAATCTCTTTCTTTTAAATGCAGCTGTTTATTTGATGATTTTGTCCCATGAAGCCGCTCCGGGTGTTCAAATGAAAGGTGTATAGCTTCTCGCAGCTCACTTGTGTGAGAGGGTTCTTAATTTTCTGTGGCCGGTGTTTTTAAGCTCTTCATCTCTGTTCTCGTCTTGTGATGTGTGAGAAGTGGCGTCGCCACGGGCCGAAATTGAGATGCGAAGCTTTGTTACTTGTCAGTTCTCTGATTTCACGGCAGGAGGGCTGCCACATGTTTGGCATTTGAAGTCAATACAGTGCCACTCTGGGGATTTTAAGCCGTTCAGTCATATTTTTTAACTTGACCAAATCTGGCAAAAGCGTCTCCTTCTTTTACGGCTGCAGTGAAGTGAACTTTAGGACCAGGTTGATATGCAGAGAGGGGATGCAGGATGAGTGCTGTGAAGGGCAGAGCACTCCTCCCGGCAGCAGGGGTGTGAAGAAAGCTGCTGGTCTCTCCTCTATTTTTATATCAAACCTGTGTGTGTGTGTGGCTCACAGCCTGCACCTGTGTGATGAATGGATGCATTCCTCCAGCCTCTTCCTATTTTTCACTATTTTTCATCATTTTCTCTCCTCTGTATGTGTACCGTCTCATCCTCTCCTGTCACTCCCTCTGTATCCTTTCACCCCTCTTCCGTCGATCCATCTTCTGTGTGCTTGTCTATTTCCATCAAGCCCTCACTGTTCCTTCCTGTTATCCTATTTTTCTTCAGCACTGTTTTTTTTTTTTTTTTTCCCTCACCGTCTGTCTTTTGCTCATTGCTGTGAGATAAATGCCCCCCGACAGTTATGTTCCCCTGTGCGCCTCCTGGTTTCAGCACAGACTGGGGTTCTAATCTCACGCTGGCCCTTGGATTAGAGGATGAGGCCGGGTTAATCTGAAGAAAGTAGTTGAACAGAGGCAGCTAATCCCCCATGCCTGGTGGTAATAGTTATCTGTCACCCTGTCTGTCACACAGGCTCTCACAAACACACACACACACACACACACACACACACACACACACACACACACACACACACACACACACACACACACACACACACTGTCTGAGCTAACAGGATGGAGACAATGAACATCAATGAACTTCATGTACAAGTGATACACCAGACACACTCTAATCTCATTGAGTGATGTATGGCACCAGAAATGGTTAGAAACTAGGTAGTGTGTGTGTGTGTGTGAATGTGTGTGTGTGTGTCAGTTTGTGTTGCTTGTGTGTGACTCTGTAAGGTGGGAAACAGCAGTCAGTGTCACTTTGTCCTTGTATCTGGTATATGTGCGGAAACTATTTTCGCACCTCCTGTGTGTACTTGCACTGAAGTAACCTGGTTACCTTGATCGTTAATGAGTACGCAGGTCTCTTTAATCATGATGTGAGAACCAGGTTAACACGGCGGGAGAAACCTGGCTTATTTTGCCGTGTATGCATTTTGACGTTTGTGCAAGGAGAGGAAAATCTGAAAAGAAAGATGTGTTCTTGTGCCTAAAATAGATGAATCTACTGAAATAAATAAATACGCCAATTCTGCAGCTAAACAGCTGGTTAATGGTGTAATTCAACCATGTGCTCTTCCTGGATTTCCTGTATAACAGTCAGTGTAAGGAAGTCTTTGAGTGCATGTCTGTGCAGCCAATGTTTGGGGTCAGAGGTCGGATGCCACTGGCAGCATCTCTGATGACACCGGTGAATGCTGAAGGTACGTGAGACCCTGCCAACAACAAGGCTGCAGGAGGTTGGCTGCATCAAGTGTTTATTGGCACCGACCTATTGTTGCACCACCGATCTGTGAGCATGAGAATGCAGTTCTGGTCATTCAGGATGTTTTGTCAGTGCTTAAAAACGTCTGTTTGCTGCATTCATCTGGAATGTTAACTGAACTACTGTGCTGCTGCAGGTTCAGGGTATTTAAATGGCATTTAGTGAATGGAATTCCTACTGGTCAAACTGGTTTACTGGAATGCCTATCATTCCCTTTAATCCTGCTCTGGTGACGCGGAACGCACGCTGGTGAGCATGCAGGAGCAATGTGTGTGATATATACATGCGAAACAAGCACACACACACACACACACACACCTTCCACATAACATTTAACTTGTGTTGACTTGCTCAGTTTGTCGACTGGTTCTTCTCAGTTGTCTTGTTTTAATATCTCAAATATTTGCACAGAAAATGCGCCAGAGGAGAAGAAGTTGACGGGACGATGGTTTAAAACAATAGATTAGAGGCTTTGGGCTTGATTTACATTTTAGCAGGCAGATGAGGGAACTGGTGCGTGGCGCTGCAGGCTGCTTCACTGTGGTGTTTGTTAATCATTGATCAGACGGAACGAGGAGTGCAGAGGCTGCTATACAAGCCGTTTGTAGATTTGCAACTTTTCAACTGTAAATGTGCAGATCCTGTCTGTTCCTGAGGTGTGTGTTGTCAACCTGTGTGTGTGTGCCTCTATACTTTTTTTAAAAGCCACTTAAAAAGGGTGTGTGAGTGAAAGTGAAGGAGGAGTCTTGAGCTGCTCTGCGAGTCTTCTCTCTCGGCTGAGTCACTCAGTGGTGCTGCCTGGGAAGATTGCATGGGACCTAAATTTAGTGCTCTTCTGGGACTCACGCACTCGTCTGTCTCAAAGTCCAGGGTGAGTTCTTTCACTGGGATTTTTAACTTAACAGAATATTTTACTTTCTCTGTTCGAGTCCTCTTGGATTGCCTCCTCTGAAATTTGGGCTCCTCTAATTCTCTTTGATTTTAGATGAAATCACACTTTAGTGAAGTCTAGAACAAGCTTGCATGCTCTCATGTTGACCTGCTCTTTTTATCTGCCAATGTACATTGATGTGGCAATCTTTACTACAGTAGCAGAGCATTTTATATGATTAATAGCCTACATATTCAGACTTGTAGTCAGGCCAACTGAAGACTGAATATGTGAAGATATTCTGGACATGACTGTTTTGCTTCAGCTCGCTCACATTTCTTCTATCCGTCTCCTTTCATATTTTAAGGCGTTGCTATAGCTCTGTGGAAGCCACCCCGATGATATTTTAATATGCCAACCCATGTATTAAGAAGAAGCAGAATTGGTAAAAAGCCTTCTCAGACATTCCTTTTGATATGAACGTGGGGCCACGAGGCGAGAAGGCGAAGCCTTGGTTTCAAACTGGACACACACACTCTGCTGCTAGCAAGGTTGGGACGCACTGCAAAACACTCACAGGTGTGCCTTTTTCGTTTGTTGATTCAACCCTCGAGCTCTCACACTGAAGTATTAGCACACATTTTACCAAAGGGGTTTTTGGACGAGCAACTGTCAGGTGAAAACACTGTCAGGGAGGTGGTGACGTCATGAGGTAGAAATGTCTCGAAGGTTCACTTAATAGTGTTTGACTGAGACGCTGAGTGGAGATCAACAGAGTGGCACACCTACCCACAGCCGCGAGGAGTTTGTTTCCGTCCTTTAAAAGAACAAGAAAGAGTCTGACGCTGGTCGCATGGTGTTCTTCTTTGATTGTGCTTCTTTTTTCTTTTTTTTAAACTCATGGAGTGTGTTTTGAGCCATGCATAGCTCCAGATTATCAGGCTAAAAATGGACTCAAAAGCACAAGTCAGAGACAAAAAGTATAAATAAAAGCCCGTACTTGGCAAAAACACAGAAGCTCAGAGGAGACTGTCCAATAAAGACAGACGGCAAGTACCAAAAAACACTGGGCAGAGTTAAAGTCAAAAACACCATGAAAATGCAGAACTAATCGCTGGACCGCTCACTCAAACAGTGAAGACAAAGTGAGCACACTGGCTAAACACCAAAGAGGTGAAACTGATCAGGGTGGGTTATCACACCAGCGAGGAACACACGAGGGGAGGAAGTATCTGAAATAAGAGACAAAAGTGAGTCCCAAAACAAATCAGGAAATAACTTTGTGATTGCCATACAACTCTGCACCAGATTGTACACGATTGATTTCACGTCAATCCATCCAATAGTTATTTTTTGCTGAGGACCAAAATGTTTGACCAACAAACCAACCTTGGCTTCCCCGGAGCCAAACGTATTTTCGGCACTAGTTGGGATGATTCACTATTTTCGGACCCTGTTTTTTGTTTTGCGGAGAAAGACGTTTTGTGTCGGAGAGTGATGCATTCCTTCAGCCTCATTCCTCCAGTGCTTTGATGTGGCAGAGCTGTCGGGCTATCGATGTGTGTGATTGGGTGTGATGTCTTCTATGCTTGTAGTGCCACCACAAGGTTGGCCACACACGTTCTCGGGCAAACCTTGTTGATTGTCTTTGAAAAGGAGATGGGTCTGCTCGGATGTCCTCGTCTTCCTGATAGACTCGCGCATTAAGGGAAGCTGCTGTTCACGTGTGGGGGATATTTGTGAAATCAAAAGACGCTGGGTTCTTTGCAAAGCAGCATTTTGCACGAGTCTTTCTTTTTCTCATCAACACTGCTGCTGACCCCTGACCTTTTGCGAGAGCATTTCTCGTTTGTAGCACTTGGCGTGCGGTTTTGCATGTATTGAGATTGAAGCGGATGCCTTCAGGCTCAGTCCACTTCAGTCGTGAAGTCAATCTTCAGAAGGTAACGGGGTAGTTGCCATGGCAGCAAGTCTAACCGTCCTCCAACAAGGACGCAAAGGTCTACTCTCAGTTTGACTTGTCAACTCCCCGCTTCCTTGACTGCAGCAACGTTGTTCCGGTTTCTCTGCAAAGCAGATTATCGATGTGGAACGTCGTGATGCCATCAGTTAGGATACAAAGATGTTAAGTGACATCCCATAATGTACTTCCTTGGTGTTTATAAAACGAGTCCAGCAGAACTTCCTCTGTTGTTTCTATCATCTGCTTAAGTCTCAGACAACAGGGCTCCTTCGCCGTCACACAGCTGGAGGCGGTGAATCAAAGTGTTGCTGCAGGGTGGCGGCTGGCTGCTACTAATTCACATGGTGGTCTGTCACTTGTGCCAAGCCAGCTTCAATAATGAGAAGATGCCAGAACAGGCATTACCAGCAGTTCCTGGCAAGCACGCCGCTTCCGAGAAAGTAAAGTTCCTGTTTGTATTGTCACAGAACGGAGACTTCATTTTTAGCCATTTATGTATAATAGGGTGCATAACTTTCTGCTGGATATTTTCTTATGATCTCTTAATGTGGCCATGAGGGAAAGCCAAGCACATAATCAAGAGAAATTCCTGAGGCCGACTTCAGAATTGATAATTGGTCATTTTGGGGCCACGCTTAGAGAGCCTGCTCTCCCGAACACAGCGTGGGACCGTTTCCAGTCAGACAGTTCGAGCTGTTGTCTTTAATTACGGTCGGGCTGTAAAAATAGAAACTGTGACTATATGATTCTGTGGTTGTTGTTTTTCTCTTTCTGTTTCTAGACTGGTAAGATAAAGATAACGTGAGCGAAAATAAATAAGGGGCCCCAAGCGCAGTAGTAGCAAACAAACACTAGAGAACCCAACACACCGGTGTATACTGTTTTCATACACTTTAGGGCTGCTACTAACAATCGTTAACATTTTCAATTAATTTACCGTTTATTTTCTCGAATAACCGACAAATCATTTGGCTGATAGAATGTAAAAAATGAATAATTCAATTTTAAATGAATAAATAAATTAAAACTATCAAGCTACTATCACATAAGACAAAGAACATCAGCACGAGCGGCTGGGCCTTGGTAATGTCAATTAGCTGTTGCTTAACTAATGAAATAGTTTCAGATATATTTTCCGTTAATGGAATAATCGATTAATCGACGAATCGTTTTTTAGCTCATACCAGATCATTTTCTGAAAGAGTCATCTTGTTTTCCCGTGTTCTTCTCAAAGCACAGATGCTTTCAGTTTGATCTATTTTGCGACCTGAAACCGTGTCTTTCAAGGAATTCAGACCTCTTATCAATCATTTATATTACAGGGATGGAAATGTCTCTACATGTTAGCAGCAGTGCCAAAAGGAGGAGGAGTACCTAACTCTCCAGTCCATGTACTGTGGACCTTGAAAACAGAACAGATACAAATACAAATAGTCGCAAGTTTAGTTTTTTGCGAAAGTGTAAGTTTGTATCCTTTAAGCTCCACTCTAGCTATTCCACCACACACACTGCTAATCCATACCTGTTAACCAAGCTAAACTAAACTGCATCGACTTCTGCATCCAACTCATACATCAGTGCCACTTGTTAAATCACACACACACACACATGCATTGAAGTGACCACCTTAACTGGAGACTAATGGACGTATACCGTGTAAAATAATGAGAGCGCCGACTGGCTCCTGGCATTGTAGGACCATATATGGAGATTTGCCTAAGCGTACACACGTTTCACTTGCATGTGGTTGTGCATGTGTGTGCGCTGTGAGGTTTAGAGAGAGAGAGAGCGAGAGAGAGAGAGAGGTACAGTATATTCAGGCTGTAGACACAGACTGGCAGTGTTTACTAGCGCCAGTAAATCAGTCTGTCTGCTCTATCTAAACACCGATGCTGTTACCATCTGTGGCCAGCTGGTAACCGCTCCGCCGGAGCTGATCATCAATTGGATCATTAGCTGGATAATCAACTGAACTGTCTGACACTCTTTTAATATTTAGCCTGCAGCTGTTTAAGCATATTTGCAGCAATGAACATGTACAGTATGCCCTGTAGTATGACGGGATGAGATATGAGATAGGAGGAGTTCTTTCTCAGTGCGTGAGACACACTCAGCTTTTTTTTAGCTCTTGAGTGTTTACAGCATTTCCTTTACAACTGCAATCCCACTTACTGTAGGTCAGATATACATCTGCACTATTGCATCAACGGGAGAGTTAATATCTTACTGTCATTAGAAAAATGAAAAACCTGCCAGAAAGAAGAACATTTTCACGTAGTTCACAAGTGTGGAAAGGATACAGCCGTGCCTCACGATCATCTGAGAGACAGTACTGGTGCCTGTGTGTCTAACACTGTTAGACACACTGTTGCTCCGTACAGTATTTGTGTAGTGTCATTTGTGACACAGGAGTCTGTGTCGATGGAGCTGCCGAAGTGTTTTGTGGTTAAAACGAGTGGACTTTGGTGTCCAGGTCATTCACCATCTCTCATTTCCTGTCACCTGTTGTCAACATCACAATATTTGTTTTGTCTTATCAAGAGCCTGTCATAATCTGTATCATCAATCTCATTTTCTCTCTCTCTCTCTCTCTCTCTCTCTCTCTCTCTCTCTCTCTCTCTCTCTCTCTCTCTCTCTCTCTCTCTCTCTCTCTCTCTCTCTCTCTCTCTCTCTCTCTCTCTGTCTCTGTCTCTGTCTGTCCTTCAGCTCTCGGCAGCAGCCCGGCGTGCGAGCGCAGCAACCCGCCCAGTGTGCAGGCGTGTCTGAGTCGAGCGGGCGGTGGGACGACTGACAAGAGCAGGGGGGGGGGTCAATGGAAGAAGCTCTTGCTGCAGGCCCCGGCTGCTTTCTAAACCACAAGGTACACGACGACAGCTCGCAGCCGTTCGACAAAAACACTGCGTAGTGGGAGCGTCAGTGGACACAATTGTATCGGTCTGTGATTCATAATGTCAACGCTGATTGCGCTAACCCTAACCCTAACCCTTTCTCCCACTGTCTAACCGGAGTCTGACTCCAGGGAAACAGTGAGAACAGGAATAGCGTTCTGTAAATTGGCCTGGGATCGGTGAACCTTGAGCCTTGTTCCTTTTTTTCTTTTTTTGAGTTCAGTAAATCATTCTACACAGATAAGACGAGAGACAGAGCTCTATTCTTTCTGCTGCTGTAAGTCACGCAGGGAATTTGGTTCCTAAAACATATATGTGAGACGAGTAAAACTGCTCAGTTATTCTATGCTGAGCTGGGTCGCTTGTTTGTCACTTTCAGGGTGTTAAATACAGCTCAGTGTGTGTGTGTGTTTGTGTGTGTGTGTGTGTGTGTGTGGTAACATTTGGAGTAGCTTATGCCGCCCTCTTCAGGTCCAAACCGACATTGCAGAGACATATTCCCTTATGAGAAAAATACAAGGCAATCATCTGAATCTACCAGCATCCAAGACAGTCTCCAATGTTCAAAGTGTTCCTCTGTCTTCTCTGCAGTGCCTCCAAAGCCGTCACACCTCCAGAGCCCGGTGACGGAGGTCACGTCCCTGCTGGGCCACATCCAGAAAGCACCACTAAAACCGGGCATGGAGAAGGGAGGAGGAGGAGGAGGAGGAGGAGGGGGGGGGAGAGGAGCTATGAACCGGGAGAAAGTCAGGGAGAAACACTCCAAAGTCTCAGACCTCATCAGCCGCTTTGAGGAGAACAGGTAGGGGCTCTTTATGGTTGGTGTGTGTGCCTTTTTTAATTTTTTTAACCATGACACAATAACTCTCTACGCCGCTTCACAGCTTAACACAACCTCACTCTGGCTCTCGTAATCACAGTGACGGAAAACTGTTTCCCTTCCTAATGTTTCCCCTGCCGGTTATTTCAGGGATGAAAAGCAGAAGTCCCTCGTTTTAAGTCTTCAGCCTGACTCACTTGATAGCGGCGCAGACGAGCGGCGTAGACAGAACAAGCTGAGATTAGCCACTTGCCTCGCAAGCCACGCGTTAGCAAAGGGGATGAAAGGAGATTTGCACAGGCGAGGGGAAACACAGATCCTCAGTCAGTTGTGGGACAGGACTCAGTGTTGCGAGATGAAGCCCAGGAGAATGAGGTAGGATCTCTCCCACTGTCTCAACTTGAATGCCTGTACTTTGACAGTTACATGGTGATTTAAGTATTCTGTTGGCTGTTGGCTTACCACTGTCTCCCCCCCCCCCCCCTTTTTTTGGTGCATCACTTTTTTGGTTGTAGCTGAAGCCTTGTCTATGCGAGAGAGGCCCATTGAAAGCAGCGCGAGACACAACAATGGTGCCCTGGTCCTAGCTGCTCATACAATTGAAGACAAAACATATTCGATCTGCAGCAGAAGCATGCCCACTAAAATCTCACTCGGTATCTCCAGTCTCTAGCAGCCTCATAGTCAAACTCATCACTGGCTTGGAATCCCTAACTCAATCCCAGGCGTTCACCTTACCTTTCATCACATTTAGCAGTGTTGATGTGAGGTTAAGCAGAGAAATTGGGTGTATCCTTTTCATTCAGACTCTGTGGGGATTAGCCCTCTAGTGGCCTTGGAACAGAAAGAAGAGAAAGGCCCCCCCCAGCTTCCGAGAACAGAATTAGCCTACTAATATACTAATCTGGTTCACATGGCACTTAAAGGCACAGGACTGCCACATTGGCAAGTGAAGCTGCTCTTAATTCTCCCCTATAGCCTGTTTTAAAACTCTGCCATGTACTGGAGCGCTTACTGTGCTATTGATATGCAAGCGAGGAACTGCACCTACACGCCACAAAGTGTGTTTCTCTGAAAACGGTATTAAACTGCAGCGAATCGTGGTATTACTCGGTCTTCCTGTGGATAATGTCATTTTACGTTCAAACACACTCAGGTAGCCCGACAGCCCAGAAGTGATTCATCTGTGGAGTGTTTCACCAGCCCGTTGTTGTTCCTCTATTGATCATACTTCCTGTTTCTACTGGGCACTGTAAGCACAACAGTTGAACGTCGCAGAGGTTAAATATTTTCACCTGCTTGGCTGGTGTTTTTTGTAAAGGTTAGATCACATATGTAGTATATATCTTGCTTCTTTCTTTCTGCTAGGAATAGTAAGTGCTATCAGTTTTGCCTAGATCTGACAGTTCTGCAAGAGATGTGAGAGCAGCAAAACGGAGCTAAGATACAGTAGCTGCTGTCGGTCGCCTCTTGCTGTAAGACTGGAGGTCCGGAGGGTAATTTACAGGGAAACAGCTGGACTGACTGACTACCGGCCCAGGATGTAGAGCAGCTGAATGGTGACATTGTACATGCATATGTGTGTGTGTGTGTGTTAATCTTGCTTCCGTTCATGTGCTGTATTTCAAATTGTCTCGTGCAAACAGTTTAATTTCATTCATGTTAGAGCAAATAATGGTAGAGATGTTACAGTGTGTGTGTGTATATATATATATATATATATATATATATATATATATATATATATATATATATATATATATATATATATATATATATATAATGTGGGTTCTCCTTGGAAGTAGGACAGCATCTATCTCTGGGGAGTAGTGTTGTACCTCTCCCCCTCCTCCTGTTCTCCTAATTACTGTACCTCCATTCCATCTTTGCTCTGCACACACACACACACACACACACACACACACACTTCCTCTGCAGTACACCAGCTCTCAGCAGAAGGAAGTTTCTGCATCGCCACAGTTTTATTTTTAACTCTCACTCGAGTGCAAAACCTCTCTGCTTACCGACGCATCCATTCTCCCCGAACAAGCGTGCCGGCTTGAGCAGCTCCTGAACCGACTCCTGTCATTTTCGACGACTTCTTTTCCCTTTTTCTCAAGTGTTCTTGTTAGTCAACTCTCTTTTTTTTTTGTGCTCTTGACCAACTTCCTCCAGCGGCACAGAGAACAAGAGAGACTGCTCTCCGCTCAAACAGACCAGCAAGTCGTCTAACTGCAGCCCGGCTCACCGCGCCTACCAGAAGCAGCCGGAGACCGCCGGGACTCAGGAGAACCACACCTCCGCGCCCACCTCGCCGCAGGATGCCCACGAACCGACGGCTAACGGGACGCTAGCTCAGATGGAGCAGGACAAGGACATGGTGGATGAGCCGGAGACGAACAGTGACAGTGTGAGGATAGAGACTGCTGAGCTGGTAAACGGTGATTGCCGGAGCACAGAACAGACTGGTGATCATTCACCTCCACAAACAGACAGCACTGCGACAGAAAGCCACACTGAGAAGGAGGACAGTGGGACTGAAATAGAAAGTGAGCATCAGAACGAAGAAGGGAGCACCGACCACAAGGTACGTTTACCCGAGTGGTCTGTGTGTTTACAGCCTTTGTGTTACATGTTTACAGCCTGACAGCTGCCTCGTTGCTGTGACTCTGCAGTCTCTGAAAGACAAGCTGTCAGCATTTATTGATGCTCTGGGCTTTCAGCACAATTAAATCTTCTGAACCAATTCAACTCTGGGTCACTCCACCATCGTCAGGGTAGAGTTACAGTGTGTGTGTGTGTGTGTGTGTGTCTGAGCAGTTATCTTCTACGAAAGCTGAACAGATGTCCAACGCTTGAGCATCTGAGTTCATGCCTCATCGACTCCCCCCCCAACAGATTATAAATATCTCAGGTTCAGATTAATCTCTGTCAAACAACAGTCTCTATGGTATGAGAGAGGACGAGCCATGAACGGTGCTTTCATTCACCCCCGTGTTCAGTTGTTGCTGTCTGACTTGAAAAGGACCTTTGACACTCTGAGCCATTGCATGTTCTCCAGTCAAATCTAATCGCTGGTCAACATATTATATACATATAAAGTTTGAGTCGCTTGGTTCCTAGTATTGGATTTCTGATCATTTCTTCGTGCTGTTTGGAAACATATTGAATTAACATACGGTAAAGCTTCTCTTTGTGTTGGCTAGTTTAAAACAACTTCTTGGATACCTCTGCCACTTTATTGCACTTTATTTCTGCCTTTTGCGTTGGTGGAACAAGTACTCCGATCCTTTACTTTAGCAAAAGTACCAATAAAACCATGTTAAAAAAAACACAATTCAAGCAAAAGTCCTGCATTTAAGTAAAAGTATTAACTGCACACTGTATTTAAAAGAGACAATTAAAAAAAAAAAGGATCAAGTAGATGGAGCAGAACCAGAGATGTCGTCATGATTTTAATTTCAAGCATTCTTCTTCCCTGTCAAAAATTGGCGCCTACATTTACCCACAAATCAAATTGACCGCTGGCGGTTTGGTCAGAGATTCAGGTGTGTTATGCGAGCAGCTAATGTAGCATCGAGCCACTAGCCTCACGTAGAGATGACCCCTCCAGATTCTTTTGTTTTCAAACTTGTAGTCTTCAGCCCCAACTGACACCGACTGAAGTGACATCACTTGAGGATATTTATCAGACTAAAAGTGTGTTTGGCAGACAAATGCCAGTTAAGTCCAGTGGTGGGACCCTGCAATGGGTGACAAGATATACCTGAGGGGTCGTGAGCTGATTTGTGGGGCAGGAAAGAATAATTGATTTTTCTAATATTTGCATTTTATGTGGAATATTGAAAACAAATGTTGGCCCTGAGCAGTTGCTGAAATGAAGCGATCGGACAAGTTTCACTCTGGAACTGCTCACAACTCATAGACATCTGAAACACGAGGAGGGGCCCCGACTACACACTGCTTCTCTGTCAGGGGTCACGAGTCTAAAAGATAGGGAACAGCTGGTTTCATCTGTAACAATGCATTGCAAACGCTTAAACATATGCTTATCGTGTGTTTTTTTTTAAATATTTAACAACTTTGAATGTCTCAGAGAATTAGCAACACTGTGGATGTATTGACAAGTGAATTGTGTAGAAATATGAGACTGATTGCTGTCAGATCATTTGATCATATATATATATATATATATATATATATATATATATATATATATATATATATATATATATATATATATATATATATATATATATATATATATATATAAATAAATAAATAACCACAAGGACTTCTTATCCTGCTCTCAAATGATCTGACAGCAATCAGTCTCATATTTCTACACAATTCACATACAAAAATATATATATATATATTTTTTATGTTTTTTTATATATATATATATATATATATATATATATATCTCGCACTAAGCTCTGTTAGAGGTAATGGTGTCTTTGTTCGATTTGGTGTCATTTCCCTTCTTCCATAATTTCGTTTCCTGTTCTGAGGGCTCCTGCTGCACCACATCCCGGCCCAACATCAGCTCAGTGTTAAGGACACACACACACACACACACCAGTGCTACATGCTGCTGTATGCCGCAACAGTGAGACAAGGTTTAACACAAAGGCTGCGCAGACGAGTCACTGAGGCGTTTAGCCTGAATCATACGATAAATGCATGCTTTACAGTGAACGTTTTTTAACTGAAATGCAGCACGTAGATGAGATCAGTAACCTGAAATCAAACAGGAACTTGCAAATGACAATGATATGGGAATGAGCACTGAGCTGAAACAAATGAATGCGCTTCAGACATTTTGTCCCACACTTCTGCATTATTCTCATTCAGCTCAATTTAACTCCAGTCGCTGTGTTGAAAAAGCCAGATTTTCCTTTAAGACCAATTTCTCATTAGAAAATGATTAGACTGAAACGGTCATTATACGGACTTCTGACTCTCTGGCTCAACAGAATAATCTCACTTCCTGTCATACTTCACTCATTCATCTACGAGCAGATTTTTATTTAGGATTGCCACACGTGTAAAGACTCCGATTAATGTACCCTCTGTTTTCAGGAGACGAATGAACAGAAGCTGTTTAAGATCGCCAGTGAGCTCTTGCACACAGAGAAGGCCTACGTAACGCGACTTAACCTGCTGGACCAGGTGAGGAACTCTGTGAAAGCGACAGTTCGCTTCTGTTTTTTTTTTTTTGACCGAGTCTGATGAAACGGGGTTTACACGACACGGGGAAGGAAACCTGATTAACTTCTCAATCGTTTGTCACTTACCAGTTCCGCGTTGTACACAACTCTTTTCAGGTTTTCTGTGCCAAGCTCATGGAGGAGGCAAATAAAGGGATGTTCCCTTTGGACGTAGTGAAGAACATCTTCTCCAACATCAGCTCCATCAACGCCTTTCACAGCCAGTTTCTGCTTCCAGATCTGGAGAAACGCATGGGAGAATGGTGAGCTTCATTAAAAGACAATAACTGCAATGGGGGTTCTGTATCAAACTGTAGCTGCCTGCACATTGTCTCTCAAACACTGCTGCAAACTCATGTACACAGAAGCATGAGAATGATAACCAATACAAACCAGAACATTGTGGTTCCATTATTTACCTCCTTCACTTCACTTCTCCCCCCCCGCAGGGAGTCCACACCTCGCATCGGAGACATCCTGCAGAAACTCACGCCCTTCCTCAAGATGTACGCAGAGTACGTGAAGAATTTTGAAAATGCCATGGAGCTGCTGAAACAGTGGAGCGATCGTTCGCCTCAATTCAAGGCCATCATTCAGGAGATACAGGTACTGCACATCAAATTCCAGTCCAGGAAAAAAATGCTGTTTTATTATTGCAAAATCACTGTGATGTTATGACAATTTAATAGGATCAAATTATGAAATTTGGGACAGACGACTGCAACATGACTGGTTGGTATTGGCGTTAATTCTAGTTATTTTTGGGGGTTATTCCTGGACAGAGTCAAGAGGTCTGTGGCTGCCTGACGCTTCAGCACCACATGTTGGAGCCCGTGCAGAGAGTCCCTCGCTATGAGATGCTGCTTAAAGACTATCTGAAGAAGCTGCCTCAGGACGACCCTGACCGACGAGATTCAGAGAGTAAGTCGAGATACTTCAAACTTCAAATTCCCACTCCAAGGAGTCATTGTTTATCTCACTATATTAGGTAAACCATCTTTTTTTCCCCCCCCACAGAATCATTAGAAATTATCGCCACAGCAGCTACTCACTCCAACAGCGCCATTCGAAAATCTGTAAGTCCAGACGTCTTAAACCTTTTTTTCCTCTTAGACTTATAAGACAGAATATCTTAGACACATTAACGTACAACTAACGTCCTCATTTTAGGATAATCTGAAGAAACTGATGGAGATACACGAGATGCTGGGTGAGGAGGAAGATATTGTCAACCCCTCTAACGAGTTCATCAAGGAGGGCCACATCCTGAAGCTGGCGGCCAGGAACACCTCAGCCATGGAGCGATACCTCTTCCTGGTGAGAGAAACTGTCGGGCATGAAAACATCTTCTTATCGAATGAGGGAAACGTGCTGAAGCGAGACTTTGTCTGCACAAGTCAATTGAAACAAATGAATAATTTCCAGCCAGGATCACCTCTGCGTTAAGACACATCAGGGGCACGTGAGCAAGTCTCTCAATTACTGAGATTGCCAGATGATGCGATTACGTCCGGGTCGGTTTCTTATTAGCTTCAGGCTGAATGTCTCCCATCTGTGTAATTCAGGTTACCTGCAGTGTTGAGCACGGCCCCCTTCGGAAAACGAAACAAAGCCAGGAGGCTAAACTGGAATAGCGCTGATCCGTGCTGCAGTGAAAACCTTTTGTTTCTTGTTCTTGCCAGTTCAACAACATGCTGTTGTACTGCGTGCCCAAATTCAGTCTGGGAGGGACTAAGTACACGGTGAGGACGCGGGTCGGCATCGACGGCATGAAGGTCCTGGAAACGAGCAACGATGACTACCCTCATACCTTCCAAGTGTCGGGGAAGGAGAGGATGCTGGAGCTGCAGGCCAGGTACAGTTTATGCAGAATTATTAGAAATAACACAAGAGGAGGTCATTTAAAAAATGTCCTTTTTGCAAAAACATCCCAGCCCCTCCCACATTGAAGGATGTAATTGTAGGTAATCTGGACCCTATACAGTATAATTTTACATATCAATGGAAGACCACTTATAAGCACAGTCAAAACGCCAAATTTAAATCCTGTAAATCTCTAAATGCTCTTTGACCACAGCTAATTGCTGTGTTGATATGACTCGGTGTTATAACAGGACTATCACATGAAGTTATAGCTTTACTTGCATAAATACGTTTGAACGCTTATGGCTTTATTTGTCTTCCTCAGCTCAGAGCAGGACAAGGCAGACTGGATTAAGGTACAATCAATGTACTTTCATTTGATTTTATATATATATATATATATATATATATATATATATATATGTTTGAACGCCATGTAGAAAGAGTGACTCGTGAGTCCGTTGTTGTCCTTGTCCTTCAGGCTTTCCAGGAGACAATTGAGATCTTCCAGCAGAAAAACGAGTCGTTCAAGAATGCTTTGAGGGAAGTGGACGAAGTGTCGGTCAGTGTTGCGTCACAGCTGCATGCACAGTTCAACTTTCACTCTTCTTTGCCGTCAACACCCGAGTAATCTTTTTATTTTGATACAGAATGCAGAGCTGGGGAAGCGTGCCCCTCGCTGGATCCGCGACAATGAAGTGACGATGTGTATGAAGTGCAGGGAGTCTTTCAATGCTCTGACACGGCGGAGGCACCACTGCAGAGCCTGCGGCTATGTAAGTAGTCTTGATGCTGTTAAGCCTCGCGCAATGCATGAGAGAGCGTCCATACGGGCAGTCGAGAGCAACGGGGAACTTCAAACATTCAGAGGGGAAAATGTTGATTTGATCAAGTCTGTATGATGAGACCAGTCACCTTTGAATTAAAGGGATTAAATAAGATAATACATTAAAGTAATAATACAGCATGGTCATGGTCATAGTTGATTGAATGATGCTTGAAGATCTTCTCTAATTTTCTCCTGCAGGTGGTGTGCTGGAAATGTTCAGACAATAAGGTTGCACTTGAATATGATGGCAACAAGGTGAACAAAGTCTGCAGTGACTGTCATTCTATCCTGAGTGGCAAAACGAGATCCGAGGTCAAGAAGAAGGGCATCCTGGAGGTGAGGAGGAGATGCTGATGCAGACATTTTAGAGTTGCTCGAGTTGCTTCATGATTTTCTCGCTAATGTGCGGTCGTCCTCGCTGTGCAGATCGAGGCGGCTCAGTTCACAGGCAGCAGCATCGTGTGCGGCTTACTGCAGTACTGTGAGAAGAACAAACCTTGGCAGAAGGTGTGGGGCGTCATCCCCGAGAAGGAGAGTCTGGTGCTCTATCTCTACGGCGCTCCGCAGGTAAAACATCAAGAGAACATGAAGGGAAACATTTGATCCCCCATATGAATTTATGAATCTATGCATACAGATAGATGACACTCTCTTCATCCCTGATTGTCCTCCTTTTAGGACGTGAAGGCCCAGTGTACTATCCCCCTGCTGGGCTACAGTGTGGATGACAGCGCTCGGCCCACGGACCCCCCTGCCAGCTTCCGCCTCTCCCAGTCCAAGTCCACCCACAACTTTGCTGCCGATTCGGAGGAGCTCAAGCAGCGCTGGCTGAAAGTGATTCGAGTGGCGGTGACGGGAGAGCTGCCCGAATGCCCTCAGACCAACGGGGGCAATGCCAACATGACGGACAACAACAACACACAAGAGGCGGGTACCGATAGCTCATAAGGGCGTGTTTTCTACAAGCCAACTGCTGCTTGGATTGCTCGAGAAAGACGGGATGTGCAGATGCACACTCGCCGTGCTGTCCTTGAACCTTAAAGACAAGTGGGAAAAAGAAATCTGTGCTGGATAAGCTGCCCTTCCTTGCCACTCTCCTGTTTCTTATTTGGTCTCCTGGATTTTCTCATAAACTCCACATAAAGAACTTCTGATTCACTGCTAGAGCTGTGCTGGATTACTAAAGGACATGTCTAGAGCAGAGGGGCCTCAGGACTGATCAACTTCCCTCAAACAGGCTCCATTAAGGACAGCTCAAAGTCGATAAAGACTTTGAATCTGTGTCGGCTCCTCTTGAGCTAATGGATACCACAGCCGTACACAGCGCCCTGGACAGGATGTGAATCAAAGCGAGAGGACGGTCCGAACTTAGTCTGCTGGTGCTGTAACGCAACTCTGCGTAACCCTGTACAGGATAAATGTGTTTCCTTTTCAAAAAGGAACATTTGTGTTGTTATGTACAGAAATCAATCCCAAACTTTGTTTTGATAACATAGAAAACATCTAAGTATGATATAAAGTATTTACAGTATGTTTGCAGTTCTTTGCTTGAGGAGATGTTTCCAAAGCTGTGAAAGGTAATCACGTGGTTGAATAGTGACGGTCTCCGTCTCTCATCCCTCAGTGAAGCGTCATCATCTGTCGAATGCTTTTCAAACTCTGGATGCACGTTGGCGGAGCCGTCTGCTTTGCAATTAGTTGCACCTGGCGTAGTGTGTATTCTATGAAGCAGAGGAACTAGTTTGCTAATCAAACACGTTTTGAATACAGTTTAAGTTCTTTTTTTATATTTAATCCAGAAAAACGGTCAAGATGGAAGCAGCAGAGGCTGAGATATCCTCCGAGTAAAAAACAAGCTTAAGCAGACTGGAGCCTACAATTCCCACAATGCAACTCTATAGCAACTTACATGAGGCCTTCCCGGCCACTTAAATGCCGACGTTTTGTCAGATCTACGAAGCCTGAAGCCTAACTCAAGATAACCCTGATGACGTCATCGTGACATCATCCAACCGTTTCCTCAGCTTGAGCAGCACTCTCCATGACAAGTAAAGGTATCGCCACCTTGGTGGGAACAATATAATAATGCCACAAATCGCTATGATCCAACAATGTGTATTGTCATACACATTGCCCAAATCTATGGCCCGGACCGTGCAGTTTGTATTAAAGTAGCGCGCTGAAATCAGGTGTATTCTATGTGGTATAATAACTGATGGATGATAGTTGTTCATATGCAAAGCTGAGGAGGATGAAGCTAAATGTTTGACGATCTACAGGACATTCATGACATTCAATCCATGTAGAAGGGAGATGAACAGGGACCATCAGGTTTTCTATTTAATGCCAACGCAGAACAATCACAGATTTAAGCAAGCTGCTGCGAGAAATGTAAATGGTTTTAATGCTGTAATTAATTTTCTTATTTAAAGTAATTTATAGAGTATGATGAGCATGATCTGTTAGAGTAGCACAAATGTGTTCCCCGACTGTCGACTAAGAAGCACAGTAGGTAGATTCTGAGAGCAGATGTTCCACTAACTAACCAATCATCGGTTCTTCAGTGTGACAGCGACACACATGCTTGTGTGCAGAGTTCCCCCTGTGCTCGCCCGAGTCTCACCCCTCTCAATGCGTTCCCCTCAATACTCAAAGAACAAGAGCACAAAACTTCCCCATCTGAATGTATATCCAGTTTTTTTATGCCCCCCCTCAAACGTTTGAGAATCTACGCACTTTAGTCTTAAAGTGTACCTTAAAAGAAAATAAAATGATTAAATACTCTATGGAGATCTTGCTTGTTTGTAATGTTGCATTGCTGCTTGACCTACGATGTGTTATGGCGATATAAACCAGTGCGACGCCTCAGTCATTGTGATGCTACTTTCACAGAGAAATGTCCTGTTTTGGTTCCTTGTTTTGCTTCTCCCAGTAATATGTTTTTCACAATGAGTCACCCCAGACATGCACATGGAAACAGGTGAAGTCAGAAGTGGTGAACACTTTGAAGATGCGATAAGTAAAGCCCAAAGATATGGTGCGATCTGTAGCTTCTGTCACAAAGTGCCAGCAAAGTGAGAATGTCAGCGGAACAAAGAATCCTCAAACAGGAAGAACCTGTCTATTCATAGTGTACACACACTGTATGGTCTGTTGTCTAGTACACACACATAACAAGTACTCCAACAGATTTAGAAAAACTTTATTTTCACAAGAAAAACAAACAAGAATATCAAATTATGAGTAAAAATGTCCGTGTTGCGCCGGTTACTTTCCCCCGCTTCTTTGAGAAACACTACTTGCACAGCGCTAGTCAAACAAAATTAGTATAGCTCACAAAGAATGCACAATGATGCCGTTTACATCTCATAACACGAATGGAGCTGCAACAGGTCGGTAAGAAGGAGCGATGTTGCCAGAAAAAGCCACCCGACAGAAAGTTGGGATCCTCAGTAGTTCTCCGGCGTTGCTTGACAGAAGTTGAGTCAATATGAAACAGAGTTTGGGGTTTTGAGAGTCTTTGTATGTGTAATGTGTCTGTCTCAGCTTTTGGGCTGTCGGAGCAGGCCTCGGATCCTGCGAACCAGGGCCTGGATGAAGGTGTAGCGGGAGCGAACCTGGCTGTACAGACCCTCCACCTCCAGCAGCTTCCTCTGCAGAGCCTCCCCGAAACCTGCCGCCATGTCGCTCTTCAGCTGCAGTCACACAAACAGAAGCAAAGACAAGAGGGATCAGGAGTAATGTCGGTGGAAACGCATGTAAACATATGTACACACACACCATGATGTTTGTCAGAGCTGCATTCAAAGTGTAAGACATTTTGCCCACGTGTGCCGTTTCTCACCAGGTCGAGGTCTTGTTGGCTGACTCTGGACAGGCCGAGGCCACGACCTCCACTTGCCTGCAACCCGCCAAACGAGTCTGAAGAACAAAAAAAATGTAATGAAATAAATGCATTAAGCTAAATTCGCTCAATTCCACAACCAGAGACTCGAAACAATAGCTTATGCAGGTGAGTTTTCTGCTCATTATGTCAGGTCTGCTTAACATGTGCGTATATCTGGAAGGTGTTTTCTCACCGTCTGTGAGGCGAGATCTATACAGACTGGCTCCGGGCATCAGGGAGTCTTTGGGGTCGGTGGGAGTGCAATGCAACAGGTAGTACTCCAGGTGGCGCCACAACACAAACAGACACGTCTCGATAACATCTGAGGAAGAGGCCGGTCAAGGCATTTCAAGGAGATTCATGATGCGGCGTTTCTACACACGTCTAGCTCGTTATCCCAACTGACTGAAGAGAACTTTCAAAGACAGATATAAAATGACATTCTGATGCCAATATGCGAGTGCTGGGACTACAAACTGTGCCTGTAAAAGGCCAAAGGATACAGGAGCACAGGGACAGCAGCTTGGCTCTGTTGTTGATGAGTTGGACCAGTCGTCTCTTGGCCAGCAAGCTCCTCTGGACCGACGAGATTTTCTCCACCCCTCCGGGGCCCGACACCAGGCCTTGGCACAACTGCAGAGAAGATGTGATTAGAACCGAGGACAATGCATGTTGGAGCAGAAGATAAAGAACAGTTACTTTGTATTTATACCTTTGTTTAATTTCCATGTACAGCAGTGTGGTGAGAGTGAGACAGAGTGAATCAGTGTATTGGTCCTTCATTACCTCCTTCAGCTCCTCAGGAGGCAGCTGATCCAGGGTCTGCAGCTTGCCCAGACTTTGTCTGTGACTCTGGTGGAACCGGAAGAAATCGGCGGTGCTGTTCTTCAGCAGGTACAGGACCAGCCCCAGGCTGGGGACCCGGGAGTAAGCCATCGATGGCAGAGTGGATGACAGATCTTTAAAAAAAAAAATAAGAGCTGCGGTTCAGTCTCGTACTGTGGAAGTGGACGCGAAGTGCTGCTGGACACAAAAAGCTAATGTGTGGTAAAAGCTAACCGACATTAATCTCATCAGCTATCAGACACTGAAAAAAGGATATTCTTAAAAAAACAAAAAAAGGACAATTCACAGAAGGAAGACGACTAATAGATTAAAAGAAGTTTAAAAGTATGCTTGTTCACACGGTATACAGCCGCATGATTTAAAGTCCTTTTCCTCTTCTTGCTACTGGCAGAATCTCACTGACCTGAGCGTCCTCCGTCCCTGCCAGCTGGCTCGCTGCCTGACGGGCTGAACAGGCAGATGCTGAACTGGGCCTGGGCTGAGCTCTGCAGCAGCAGGGTTTGGCAGTACTCCATGATGTTAGCACACACCTGAGGACAGAGGACAGCACCTCTCAGGTCAGACTGTGCAGTACTGAGGAACAATCATGACTATGCATAAAACACTCAACACACATTGTTTCAGTGTCATTTTTAATCTCTTTCCCCTCCCTGTCCATTTTACTGTTGGTGTTCTCAGTAACTTCTCACTAGGAAGATACTACTGACATTCCGAGACAAGCTCACATAAACTAAACTGCTTCAGGAATAACAAAACACGAAGTGATCACAGGCACCAGCACCCTCGTCATGCATCTCGCACTACTTCATTCACAGAAGGCTTTTCGTCCGACCTGCTGCATGGACACCTCCATCTCCTCTCGTCTTTCTGCAGAGTCTCCAGGTGCGGCGATCTCAGCCTGCTTCAGCAACCTCTCCCGCTCGCTCCCCGCCAGACGGCCAAGCAGCGACAGACAGAGACGCTGGAACGCGAAGAGACGCATTAATCAACTGGACAACTCGCACACTGGAACGGGTGTGCATGAGCAAGAAGACGACATCGATACGACGCATGATTAAAAAGAAAGGCAGCCGTCTGACCTGAAATCTGTTGATGTGTCCCTGGAACTCCATAAGAGCAGCACTGTTGATCTCCCCACCGGTCTCAAGGGCACCTGAGAGACCAAGCAGAGCATGAACACCACCATTCACGCAGTCCTCTGAATGTCAACATGTGGCTTGCACAATGGAAACACACAACTACAATAGATGGCTAAGAAGAGAAGGACGGTAGTATTGTACCTGGCAAAGCAGTCTTACTGATGATGCCAGTAAGCAAAGAGAGCTCCTGCAACGCTCCCAGACTGAGCTCCTGACAGCGCAACAGGGACTGGATGGTGTCGGCGTGCACTATCAGCCACTGGAGAACCTACACACACACACACACACACACAGAAATGAGAGCGTTAGGATGCTTGTGCAATGACCAAACAATACAAACAGTCTTGGCGATATCAATAGCTGTGTGCTTACCTGTGCCGCCCCCTGCTGGTGATTCATTGTTGTAGAGGTCAAGATCACCTGGAAGAGCCTCAGGGTTGGGAGGAGAATCTGCCTGTAGCGGTCCATGGGGCTGGGGATGAAGCCTGACGGGTCCCTCATCACCCTGTTGGACCATCGGGGGACACACACACACATTTAGGGAATGCTATTAATAGACAGCTTAGGAACAGACGTCATCTGAGCGAGACAGTCAGTTAAACGCGCCGGGATAAAGCAAAACAACTTCTATTTAAAAGTCCTCTTGAGGAAGACGTTGCTCGCTCACTATAATCACTTGCAAGCTTTTCATTGTGTTTCTTTCGACAGGAATTATGAAACAAACATATAATATCCATTATTCTTTACATTCATTTGGTAGAAATCAGGTCTGAGTGGAAGAAACTGACTTATTCCGGGGGCATTTTATCCAAAATTACCAATTTGAAAACCCTTTATCAATAACATCACAATTTCATAATAATCAAAAAAAACACTTGGAAGTTACTTCGCCCCCTCTTTCCTTCCCTCTTCGCTTCCATACCTGTGTGCATCGCTGTCGGGTACCATGTCAAACACCTGACACTCTATCAGCTGTGCCACCAGGCCACAGCGCAGCAGCTCCACAGCTCCCTGACCCGTCTTCGCCACACGAGTCAGCAGAGCCTGAGAACACACAGCAGAGTCCGTTCCGTCATAAGAGGATTGAGACCGAGGCTACGGGTCGACTTTTCAAAAGAACACGGGTAGAAGTGCACATTGTGCTCACCATCTTGCTCTCGTAGATGTAAAGCGGTTTGAGGAGTGGTGGCTGAGGTGTGAGCAGGCTCTGCAGGGCGACATCGTCCTGCCTCAGGCTCTCCACTAGCGACCGCAGGTAGCCACTGTTGCAGACATAAAGCAGCCACTGGTTCTGGCGGTCTATGGAAAGGATCCGGTCCAGCACCGCCAGAGCCAACATCTGACAGACGGGGAGAGGAGACAAAGCAAGCACAGAGTCAAACAAAGAGCCTGGCTAGACCACATTAACATCATGTCAGTATGAGGTAGGGGTGGGCGATATGACCTAAAATTAAAAAAACATTGTAAATATATAACGTGGGTTTTTTCCACCTCTTTTCATCACAGCCAAAATGGGAATATTACACTTAAGAGAATTAGCATCTTTGAAGAAACGGAAAAGATGCCCAAAGAGCACGAGCAGTGCGGCTGTTCTAGAGATTCAGCGTGTGTCACATAGTTTTTCTCAGCTTTGTGTTGAATTGCAAAAATCCATGTCGCGGCAGAACGTGACACCGGTGATGGTGATGAAACTGGGATACCGCCCACCCCGAGTGTGAGGGGTAATAACTCGTATTGTTGCATGGACCTAACAGTGTGGCTCTTTACCCGGCTGATTTCATGGCCGTCACAGGCGTCCCGACACACCACCTCCATGAGAGCGTTGCCATAGCTCTCAATGATAGCCAGGTTCTCTCGCTGCAGTTTGGAGAAACCATCTTCGGGGGCTGTGAGACGCTCCCACATTGCTTTCCCTGCTGGAGGGACGGAGAGGGAGATTTTCTCAGATGACCAAACAACATCTGTACATTTTCCCTTTGCATATTTCCCAGACTGTCTGTATTCATGTTTCTGTTGTTGTACCCGTCTGCAGAGTGTCTGGTTCTTCGGGTTTCTGGGCGATTTGAAGGTAGTACAGCAGGGAGCCATACAAGTGAGCACGCAGACGCTGGTATCCACCGCCTTTAAATGCAAAAGATGACATTGTGAAATCTAACCTCACCAAGGTTTATCAGAGCAACAAATGTGTGAGAAGTGAGTGCTTATGTCATCACTAACCAGTACAAAGGATGAAGTCCAGCAGCTTGCGGAGAATCAGGTGCAGGGCGGAGTTGGCGATGGAGGCAAAGCCAGAGGACGCTTCGAGTCGCGCCCCCTGCTGCTGCTCAGACAGGACTGATTGGCTGAGGTGGGCTGTCAGAGTGAAGACTGCCCCAGCAACAATGGGCATCAGTTCTCCTGCAGCCTCCTCAGACAACACCTGGGCAACGAACACAACGTTTACATTTGTCATGTCAGCTCTTACAGGAATTAACAATTTCTCAGGTTTTTCTCTACTTTGATTGATTGATTGATTTAATACACATGTAATGAGGACCACTGAATAAAAGCAATGACACCCTTGAAGACGTTGCGCACTAGGAGTATGGGGGGGGGGATTCAGATTGTACCTCTTCATAAATGACTGCATCCAAAGTGCAACAGCTGACCTTATCATGCAGGTCTAGCAGCAAGTCTCTGATGATGAGCTGCCTGTCATCGGCAGGTATGAGATCAGCAGGGCAGGCGGTCAGCAGCGTCTCCACCAGGCTCCTCCAGGACTGCAGCGCATGGCGCTTCGCACTCAAACTCCTGCGGACGCGATTGCGCTCCACCACCTGCTGCAGGATGGAGTTCACCTCCTAGAAGGACACACACAGGGACACATGGGAGTGAATTCACCTCTGAGAGAGCGACTGCATTCGAGAAGGCTGGTTGGCTTTTAATCACAGCATGGAGTCATTTTTTAAATTTGAACTGGAAGTTGGAAACCACATTTTCAAAAGATGCCACTGGATGATGGCTTCTTTCTGGTTATTGTGGCCCCACAACATGCCGCTAAGTTTAGTTAACTAACCTCCATCAACAGGGGCCTCTGTCCAATGGCTGCCATTCCCTGCAGTGCATTCACCTCAGCAACCAGCACTCTATGTAGCAGCTGTAAGAAAACGAAAACAAAATATGACACATTGGCGGAAGATCAAACACAAAGTAAATAGTTGAAACAACACAAACGTGCTGAACCTGGAAACCCACCTTCACGTTGCACACGGTGTGTCCTTTCTCATTGACATGCTCACAGCTGGAGATCACCTGCTCTATCTGAGTGCGCTCAAAGAAGTCCAGCTGCAGCAGCTCAGGCATATCCTGACTGAAATCGATGGCGTCCAGCACACTCAGCAACTTCCTGCGCACTGACGGCGTCAAACAAGGACAAGACGAGAGTAAAAGTAGAGACCCATCTGGTGTCACTCTAAAAGAACAAGAACGATGTTTGATTTAAATGTGTACTGAGGTGGCACAAACCTTTAGAAACTGTGTCAAAATGCAGGAACCCGCTGACAGATCTGGTTTCTTCTTCCATTCCTGATTCCCCATCAGCTATAAAGAGAAATTATGAGGTTTTAGGTTCATACAGTAATGAGCGGTCATGTGTTTGGGAGTTTGAGTGTGTGTGGTCATTACTTTGTGTGCCTGTCATTTTAAAACATTTTAGACCATAAACATTGAAAATGAAAGGCCAGAATTACTTCACTTGTTTCAAAAAGCTTGAATAAATTGAAATGTGTGCGACAACATACCTGTATGTTGAGTGTGTGGCTGGTCGTCCAACAGGAGGCTGACGAGGCGTTGCGTGTGTGAACGCTGGCGGTTCAGTGAGGTCACTCTCAGCTCAATGGCAGCTGTTTTCATGAGCCAAGACATCTGGGAGAGGGCAGCGATCTGATTACCTGAGGAGAGCAGACAGAGTCCAATCAATGAAAAGACAAGTCATTCTACTTTCACTGTATTGTCATAAACACACACCTACAATCACATTCTAACAGTCATACGATACAAAGCTTTGCAATATTTACTCAGCCTTTCAGCCGGAACACAAAACAACCACTAATTTCCATTAAGGTTCCGCATTTCCTGCAGAACATCCTGCCTCCTTCCCTAATGTTGATATATATTTTTAGGGAACAAGGGGATCAGTACTGTACTCACTAGGCAGGATGAAGGGTAGGTGCTGCAGGTGAGAGAACAGGAAGTCCTGGCTAGTCCTCAAATAGCGCATAGTAGGGCCGGATGTGTCTGAGCAGGCGCAGAGCTGGTAGATCACCTGAGAGGGGGAGACAATGACAAGCAAACAGGAACAAATAATCAGCCCACACACAGATTCCATGTTTACTTTCCACCTACGAGGCATAAAACGCAAGTAGTAGAGAGTAGAGGATGAGGAGTACCTGGTAGCAGAGCTCAGCCAGGTGTGGGGCCTGCTGTGTGAGGACAGGTCCGGATCTCTTCTCCGTGCCTCTCTGCAGCAGACTCAGGATGGCGTGCAGGCAGCTCCGTGGACATCCCAACACACCTGTAACCGCAAAGACTCACCGTCAACTGACACATTACACTCCAAACCAGAACCACCAAAATATTGCTAAAATCCAATGCCAACAGCTCCGGTGGTGGTCTGACCTGGGTCCTGGAGGTTGGTGGAGGACACGGGCTTCTTGACTTCATAGCCCAAAAGATACAAGGCCAGATTTGGCGTCTTCAGCTCCAAGGAGGTGATGAGCAGGTTCAGCATATGGATCTGAGTTTCGTGTCGGATTCTTGCGACCTTCTTTTGTGGGTCTGAGTCTGGAAGTAATAAAGTAGGTGAGTTTGATGGTTATGATATCAGCTTTAGCTTTCACAGTGTTAAAACAACAGGGTTCAAACCAAATGCAAAAGACGGACCGGCGTTCAGGCCGTTTCATTTATGATGGACAACGTGACTCGTCTCTCACCATCTCCGTTCTCTGTTCCCTCCTCTGCCTCTTCACTGTCCAGACACTCCACAAAGCCGGCCATAAGCTTGTCACTCACAGACTGAAAGACGGAGACAAAAAATGCTCTCAACTTCAAACACAACACAAGTGTCACACATCACCAGAGTGAAGGTCGCCAACACAGACACAGCTCAGGGGATCAAGTTCCTGAAGCCTCTCGGATAGAATTACATTTTGACTTTGATATTACGCCAGACATTATGAGTACTGGGATAATGCACCAATACATTCTAAAGAAAATTGCAGTGTCTACACTTCACGTAATACATTTTGGGTTTATATAATCCACATCGAAGGGTCTATATAAAAAGTAGATTGGCCTCCGGGATTTAGTTCTAGAATTAAATACGTAATTAAGAAGATATAAAGCAACTGTACGATATTTTGGTTTTCTTGTTCTTTTGCTTAATGCTTATCATTTTGTGAAGTATAGTAAATCTTTGTGGGAATATAAATATACCTGGTCGTGTGTGAAGTCTCCCACCAGCCTCGTCTGAATGTTGGGGTAGTTGGAGATACGACGCAGGATCTTTGCGCTGTGGAAAGCAGCCTCTGGGTTGGAGCTGCTGTGGTACAGATACCTGCACGGACAAACATAGGCCGCCATGAAGTTACACTCATTCTGTACAAACTAGCCTTAGTTTTTACCCTACAATGACTTACGATTAGGTTTTATAACATTTGATCTCTGTTAAGTAACAGGAACATACGAGAACAGACTCAACAAAAATCACAAGCACGGCGTCAGTACCACAGTTGGTATTATAACCGGGACACCCTTACCTGGCAATATTGACAATGTGATCTGCCCTTCGAGTTTGAGGACTGACCCCCTGGAGGAGCTGCTCCAACGGAGAGACCAGCAGGGAGGCCTGGCTCTCCCTGAGGAGGTCCATGAACACCACCTCCTTCTGCAGAGCCAAGTCCAGCAGGCACAGGCAGCGCAGCACCGCCGACTCCAAGTGCTTCTTACCTGTAAGGGAAGAGCGACGGAGCACGTGGTCAGAACAAACACACATACACACACGAGCGATCTCTCTTTCCCCGACAGCAGCTGCAGATGTTCTCTCACCAGGGAAGGGTGCGTAGGTGTCCAGCTGGCGTACGCCCTCCTCCAGCAGGCTGAGGCAGAGCGCCAGCACGGGCGAGTCGTTGAGCAGGTGGAACATGATGCTGTGGCCGGGGGGCTTGTGGGCCGCGACCTGCTCGCCCTGCAGCTCCATCATCTCCGGGACAAAGTCTGACGGCTGGGGCTCGTGGTCCCGCAGCAGCTTGTGGAACACCTCCAGCACAGCATCAGCAACCTCCCACTGAGAGATGGCACAGACGGAAAACCAAATTAACAGATGTTCAAAGAGCATACATGCACACTGCAGCGACACGTCTCCAGGGAGCACTACACAGCACTTTACCTTCTCGGCTGGATGGCGATATGCTCTGGTGGGGAAGGGGAGGAACACAGAGTCACGCAAGAAGTTCAGGTAGGGCTGAAAGCCTGGCACGCGATGCCCCGCCCCCAAGTTAATGGGCAGGCTGCTCTCGACCAATGTGCTGATCAGATGACAGAAGCCTCGTGTCAGGGGATACTCCTCGGAGCTTGACTCAATCTCATTCAGCTCCACCTGAGACGAAAAACAGAAAAAAAGTCAGTTTACCACCCAAATGTGCATCTACTTACAGGTTACACAACTTTTAACAGGAAGTGTTCACTTTATGAGAGGCGAAAGTCTCCGAGATGTTATCTATTAATGTTACTGTGCTAGATTCAGTAAAAAGCTATTCTCTTCCAGTCAGCATTATTTTGCAACACATTCGAGTCTTAAAAATATTCCCTTTGGGCATCAGTCAAACGTTATCTTAAAGTGAACAAGTTAAAAATGGTCCTGGCGGCTCCACGTGGTCTACTTGCTCTCTGTGGCAACTAATGAACCGTCTTGTTTGCCTATAGTTAAGAGAGACAGAACTCATTCAAAGCCTTCCTTCACATTGGGTTGAATGAGTAGTGAACATCAAATTCACTAACCACAAACATCTCACCTCAATTCCAGCTGCCTGCCTTTGTCCTGGGGCTCGCACTGTCTGAAGGATCTGTGGTGAAAATAACATGAAGTTATAAAACTTTAAAACTCAAAACACTGTCTTACCACTACAAGAACACGATCTGTCAGATGAAGATGAGAAACACTAAACCACTTGAGAAAATCTGACAGCCACATAATATGCGACTAAAGCTAAATTTAAAATTTTAAGATCACGTCACAGACTCGATCCTGAGCTTGAGAAAGATAACAGAGTTCCAGTAATAATGTTTGTACTTGGCAGACTTTACTTCTTATAAACTGTCCTACTCATTAAGTAACGGCTAACCTGTGTGTACTCCAGTGACTGCCAGAGCGAGGCAGCGATCTCCGGTGACTTCCCAAAGGCCGCCAGGCAGAGCAGGAGCTCCGCCTTCAGGACGGGAGGAACGCTGCACTGTAGCAACCCCAACATCACCACAACCGGGGTCCACTGGGGATGCTCACACAACGCCAGACGAGCATTTTCACTCTAGAGAAAAAAAAGAAAACATCATACAAAACACACCCCAATAAAGTTGGATAAGAGAGATCTCAGCAACCTGAATGTTCTGTACCCATGTAATGATGGTGGTCAGCAACTGCAAAAATGAGGTGAGTCCTTCCATCTCCCTTTGGGTGATGCCCCTTAGTGATGGGTGGCGGTACTGCGATGCGTCTGGATTTGGAAAGTCTCGCCGCAGGTTCTCATGGTAGAGCATGAGGGAGTGAAAGAAATGTTCCCAGGACACCGGGCTGCCTGAAACGCCCTGGATGTTGTCACCTGCATACATGAACATGAGGTTAATATCCACTCATGTGGATATGTATTCAACTAAAGCAGCAGGCTTTTGGAGTCTGATGTTCACATCACCTACATTTGAAGGTAAATTACTCAGGATTTGAAATGGTCGACATTCCTTTCTTATTTACTAAACAGTTACATACCGCAAAAATAGTCAATACACTAATTACAAAACCAGATTACCACAAAATCTAATCTGCAAGGAGGCCAAACTGCACATCAACTGTTCAATAGCTCCGATTTCAGATATCGATCTGAAAATATGTTCATCCTTATTCGATCACAGACGACAAGTTCACGAAGTCTTTCTCGTGATAACAACGATCTGCTCTTACTGTGCGAGGCTCCGTTGGTTTTAAGCAGACTGAAGGAGTAGTGGGCACACTGGGGACCATTGGCGAGGCCTTTCAGCATCCGGAGATAGGAGATGTAGAGCGTGGAGGGGAGGAGGTCTCCCATCTGACGCACAAACTTGGACAGAACCACCTACAATAAAGAAAAGAGAAAAACGTTCAACAGAACGCCAGAGTAATGCAAATTCAACATTTTAAAAACATCCTACTACAATTCTTGGTGCGAGGAGACACTTGTGCTACAAGGTTCTAGAAAACACAGCTCCTACCTGTTTATGTGGAGGCCTTTGCAGCGCCATTCCCAGGTAAGATCCCTGCAGGGAGGTGTGTTGAAGAGACTCTGTGTGACCCCAGAACTCCAGACCCAACTCCAGCCCAAATGAGTCCTTACTGTAAAACTCTCCGATCTGGAAAGACAAAGCAGTAACCAACACTGTTACAAACTCAAACCCACAGTGACTTATTCTCCTCCTGCTCAGTACCTCCATTTCAGTTATCAGTTCAACTCTTAAAATGTGAAAGGTGATGTTGCTAAATGTGTGTGTGTGTGTGTGTGCAAACACTGACGAGGATCATGAGGTGTTCTAAGTCCTTGCGCATCGATGATGGAAGCTCGCTGTCCATCTGTAAGGACATGTGCACCAGACGGGCATCCTCATCAGCGCGGTTACGAAGCTGTTTCACCTACAAAACACAGTAAAAATATGTTAAACGATTTAATCAACATGCAAAACAACAAAACAACAACCTGATAACTCATCAGAGAGAAGCTAACACTACAACATGACATCTGTAGCATCTCTCACCTTCATTGGCATGAGTGCCAGGAAGTCTGTGATGAGTGAATGGAGGCGGCGGATGTAGAACTCTTCCTGGGCAAAACTCTCACATCCCAGAATGCCCTCCTTCATGAACAGGAAGACATCTCCCAGTAGAGCCTGGTCAGCCAGAGCCTCGTCTGCCTCGGTGAACTCCACCAGGGCTGCGCATCACACATTTTAAAATATACTCCTTTTAAATGGCTATTATCTTTGAGATCTCATTCAAAACGTGTTCTTAAAACAGCTAGAAGGTATATTTAATGCATAGCCAAGAACAAAAACCCTTACCACATCCCTGTGGTAGCTGAGAAAGGACCCTCAGAGACAGAGCCCAGGCCAGACGACACACAGCCTGCAGACCTGGAAGTTTCCACGGCTGGCCGTCCATCAGACGGTTGTGTACTGCAGCCACATATTGCCTCTCGGTCAGCAACGGCAGTGTCTGGATGAGATCTAGAGGAACACAGAGATAATCCTTCACCAGCTGTAGAAGAGATTTATTGAAACCAACAGCAATCTTCTGCATAGCAAGGAGTCGTACGTTTAAGTGGATTTGACAAGCAACTTCGATCAAAGTTCAATTATACACACAATATGTATTCAACATGTTCTCACCATCTCTATCTTCTGTTCCCTGTTCTACAAAACTGACATCCAAGCAGTAGAGTAGTGCCATGACCAGAGCCAGGTTCACACTGTCCAATGAGCCGTCAGCTTGAGAGGTCACTGTCTCCAGGTGGCCGATAAGAGCCAGGGTGTCATCTTTAGACAAAGGTGATTGGCAGGTCCATGAAAACAGGCTGTCTGCTAGGGCCTGTCGGCACTCTTTGATGAGGTCAGAGACCTTGGGACAAGAGAGGGAGTTAAATGCTGTCCATATTCAACTCGCCTTATTCTTCTCCTCCATGTTTCTTCTTCGGTGACAACAGAAAGCTCTTGGCTTTACACAAGTCGAGTAAGATTGAACAGATTGCAAAAAGATGATTATCTCTGTTTCAAGTCAACACAAAGATTTGCTCCCACCTCTTTCCTGTGCTTCTCATTGCCCAAGCCGCGCTCCTTCTGCAGTCGTTCAAACTCGCGCGTCACATTTATCTCCGACACCAAGGTTAGGATGCGTTTGGTGAGACCCTGGATCATTAGTTCATCTGTAAAACGCGTCGTCAAAGCCACCAGCTCTGCACTGAATGAGAAAAACAAACAGTACACGTCAATCAGGGGGGGGAATCAGGACAATAACATGCTCATCATGTGGAGCATTAAATGCACATGTCATTGCTTGTATGTGCTAGTCGTAGATAGCTTTATTACCTCAGGTCCAGGGTGAAGGTCTTGCCATGGCGTGACTGGATGAGTGTGCGCAAGGAGTTGGCCACGCAGAGCTTTCCATCCCAGTAGAGCAGCACAGCTACGAGACCTCGTGTCAGACCTGGGAAATGGGGCTGCTGTTGCTCACCTGGAGACAGATGAATATATTTCGAGAATAAATTGCGTGAAACTTCAATGTCTTCTCTGAAAGTCATGCAAGGCTTTGTCTCCAAATCATGGATTTGATCAAGACGAACCTAAAACAAAATACCACATTATACACACTCACCAAATGTACGACATAACTTCCTTTATAACTTTGCTTCCAGTCTTTTTCTTATGTCCACTTTACCTGCTAACAGAAGCTCCAAAGCCACCAACTCTCCAATATCAAACAAATCGCTGAGGATGAAGGCCTCTGAGAGGAGCTGCTCTGGAAGGAGCCGGGACCCCTGCTGACCTTGGATGGCGATGCCCTCTGTGCTGGCTTTACGCACCTTCTCTCTCTGCTCAGCACTCTTTGGCTAAAACAATGAAGCGGAGACCAGATCCTATCAACATTACAGCCTCGAGACATCAAAAATGAGTCTGTCTGCACCAAGGACGTTGCAGGATACACAGGACGAATACTATTGTTACAAATGATGTGTTTGCACAGCATCTCACCGGGTTCTTATAGAGTGAGAGAAAGTGCGGTTTGTGTTTCTTCAGCTGCAAGTCGAGGAGGTGGACGCTCTCTAGCTGCCTCCTCAACACCGCCCCGTCCACCGTCTCCCACAGCTCCTTCAGCGGCCCCCACAGACTGGCTCCTGGGGGGGTAAATGGGTTTCCAAAGGTCTTGTATCAGCACACATGCACAGGACTGATTCTCCTAGTTCTATAGTGTTAGTTTCTTATAACCATACTTGGCTTTGGGTGGCTTTATGCATTTTGAGTATCTCATATATGACACATGACTGATTCAGCACTCCTAACTGGACTCACATTTTGCAAGTAAAATTATATTCTGGCAAGTTAATGTGAATTATTGTTAATACAACAAAAGTATCTTTAATATCTGATGTAAATAACTGACAGGATGGGGCTGAGCCTGTGAGTTTTTCATGTTGACATTTCAGACCTCTTACAGACTGCAACAATGAGCACTGTAACTAATACGGATGCTGATGTGTAAACACCATACAGAGTTAGAAGATGAAAGATTGACATGTGATTTGACAGTAACCTACAGAACCAGTTAAATGACCGTCACGTTACATTACCGATATCAGTTTTCTTATAAGAGCTTTTCACCTGTTACACTTGTTATTGTAGATTAAGCCTCATAATTATACTTTGAGTTAATTGATTATTGTATTACAGGTTTGTACAAATACATCTGACCAACCTCACCAGTAAACAACTGACACAGATTCATTGCCCACTGACAGGTGTATTGAAACCAGAAGGCTAGATTGAGTCTGGACGTTAGCTGAACTGATTTACACAAACTTTACTGTGACCGAACTGTGGAAACCAAGGACAGCATGCCAAGCAGGCAAATATGTTGTTGTTTCACTTTGCTTCCAATGAACGTTAAGTAAACTCGTCTGTTGGCCCATTTACCAGGAGTTGCGCCAGATAAGTCATATTGCCGTATGTCATTTGTTATAATGTGAAAACACGTTAACGTTAACCGTTTAACAGTGTAGCGTTAAACGTCTTTACCCACCGAATAATTGTGAAACCAACGTTAGCTAAACTAACGTTTACTCGTAAGCTATGCTAATTTAGCTTAGCAGTCTGAAATTGAGTGATCCATCACCATGTGGTCAAAACAGGACATGCGACAAAACAGGCGCTAATAAGCGACTATCCACAAATGTATCTGTGAAAAAACAAACACTAGCCACAGCTAGGAATCAACACAATGAAGCTATTTAATCAAAAAACTATAGTTCATACCCGAATTTACCGCCATCTGCGCCGCCATGATACACTCGGAAGATTGGAGAGGAGCAGCTTCTAGGTTTGTGCCGGTGTGAAATTTAAAATGATTAAAATTCTATAAACACATTTTGACAACATTTGCTCTGATAAAATGTACTAGTTTAATTAAAATGTGAATATTAGGTAATTATGTGGGTACAAATATTTCAAACATTGCCGTAATACTGTATATTCCCTTCAGGCGAGGTCCTCGGACCGTAGGAACCGGCTAGCTGGAAGGGAATTGTAGTTTAATAATGCAAATCAACTCAACTGTCAATTTAATTTAAATTCCAATGGGTTTAATAAATTACGTTCTGTTTCTAATATTATTTTCTATGATATTTTTATAAAGCTGTACTCGTTTTTAATTTGAAACGCGTTAATGAAACATAACATGTAACGTTACCAATATTGGTTCCGCTCTGTGTTGGACCACGTACTGTTTTGACGTTACACCAACATGTCCACGCTCCGCCTGACAGTTGCGGATCCATGACCGCTGAGATGGAAATTTGTCATTCGTGAATACAATACTTCGCTGCCGCCGTAAAGGTAGCACCGCATTTAAACCGAGGGCTTTGATATATTTTAATCAAAACGATGGCTCGGGTTGTGAAAGTGTTTCGGACTCTGCGGAACAACTGGAAGAAGTCCACATTTGCTGTGTGCGTCCTGTCTTACGGGGGCCACTGGCTGTATGGCATCCACTGGTGAGTATTTCAGGTTATGATATTTCCTCAGATTAGAATAATTACACTGATTGTTCGTGTGTCTCACATTTTGTGTCTGATCAGTGACAGTGTTCTGCGGAAAGAGGCTTGTCTCGCCGCCAGGGTAAGACATCACTTATTCTTGCACTTCATGTTGTCAGCATTTAAAGCAAAAACCCCTCTTCAGGGGCCTATAGTCCTCACCATCATCATTTATTTTAGGAATTCGGGCGTCAACAGATAGCACCGCAGGAGCGTCTGAGGAAAGCGACTGTGATCTTGAACCCTGCAGCTTGCAGTGGGTAAGAAGACTCTCTTCACTGACAGGTTTGTCTGGAACCTCAGACAACAGTCTCTCTCAGAATATGTCCAACTATCTCTCTCAATCTTTCCCAGGAAAGCCAACAAACTGTTTGAAAAGAATGCTGCTCCGATTTTACACCTGGCTGGAGTGGAGATTACAATAGTAAAGGTAATTTCCCTTGGAGCCCATCAGTGCTATGAGTGGCTCTCGTGGGGATCCCATCGTGTGGCACCGTGATCACATGATATTGATCCTGTTTTCCTCTCCAGACGGATTATGAAGGCCAGGCGAAAAAACTGATGGAGCTCATGGAACAGACGGATGTGCTCATCGTGGCCGGAGGGGACGGCACCTTGCAGGAAGTCGTCACTGGTTTACTGCGAAGACCGGATCAAGTAGGTGTCGCACAGCTATTGTGTTGATCTGCGAGACGACTAAATTCAAACTTTTCTTTTATTGATGTCACTGATGGACGGTTTTTTTGATTACAGGACACAGTCTGTAACACACCGATTGGATTCATTCCACTGGGCTCTCGCAATTCCCTGAGTCCAAGTCTTCACCTCCTCAGTGACAACAAGGTGAAGTAAGTACCTCTTCAATATCATGAGGAAAGTTCCAGATGTTATCATCACATCATCTTTTGACCTGTGTAAAGTAAACATACGTGGATATGGACATGCTACACGTTTTCCACATATGTAATTTAAACCCATTTGTCCACCCTTTCCAGAGACATTACATCAGCAACACTGTCCATCCTAAAGGGAGAAACCGTTCCTCTGGATGTGCTGCAAATCAAAGTGAGAAACTGCCTCTGTCTATTCTACAAAGCCTCAAAGTTATCGACATAGTATTTGTTCTTGAATGCAGATACTTGCTGATGTCACTATTTGTTTTCAGGTCAAATTAACAAATATTTTGAGAAATATATGATTTCACACTTTATAATGTGGCTTTTTAAAAATCAAATAGGATAATGAAGTTAAATTGTCACAAACTGTTTTGTTTTGTCTGTGCAGTGTGAGATATTATGTGTCAGCGGTTGGACAGGAATTCAAGTGTGTGTGTATGTGTGTGTGTGTGTGTGTGTGTGTGTGTGTGTTTTTAGGGGGAGAAAGATCAGCCAGTCTTCGCTCTGACGGGACTACGTTGGGGTGCTTTTAGAGATGTGGCTGCAACAATCAGCAAGTAAGAATACACAATCGGTCACTCTTATTATAACCATGACATAGTTCCGCAAACAAAATAATAATTAACCATATTTCCTCATAGATATTGGTACCTTGGACCACTGAAGACAAATGCAGCACATTGGCTGAGCACTCTACGGGTAAGGCAATATATTTTTCTGAACATGTTTGGCCTTTTATAAGATAGCTGATATTTGAAAGCCATGTCAGCTCCCGTCAATGTCATAGAGCAGGGGTCGCCAATTGGCGGACCGCGGTCCGGAACCGGACCCAGGCGCCATTGTATCCGGACCCAGGACCTCAAATCGTTTTTATTTTGACAGAGCGCTTCTATTTTAACCGGCGCTGCGCAGCTTTTTCAGCCTTCACGGCACTCGTTCAGCGATGCAGGAAACGCACCGACCAATGCGTTGGAAATCACAACACGTGATGCAGCTCACCGAATCAAATATGGGTATTCAGAGATGTACACACACACCGGGGGAGAGACGAGGGAAGAGCAGGAGAATATTACGTGACTCAGAGAAGTTATTTCACATGACGTTCTCCAAAAAGAGAAAAGTGGTCAAAGAGACCAGAGTCTTGAACCAGGAATGAACAGACTCTTATAGGTTAATTCTTTACACGGACAGTTTAAAACCAGTGTGTCTCTCATGTTTGGAGACCGTGACGATAATTAAAAGCGGTAAATGAAGCCCCACTACGAGACAAAGCATAACTCTTTTGAACAAATGTACCTAAATCTAAATGAAGACATAGAAAATAAACATAAGAGCCCAACATGATTAGAACCCTAACGCATGAATTCACTTCACAACAAGGATGTTAACAGAGAGAATAGAGCTGAAACAAGTGGCTTAATAACCACAGATTAAGATCATGCTCACTAATTTCTCTTTTTAGAAGATGAGAAAAATATAATATTGTGGCTTTTTGACATCACTTCACACCTGAATGAACTGAATTTAAAGCTGCAGGACAATTCAGTGAAATTCATTTTTTCTAAAATGAATTACTTTATTTTAAGATGCACATTTTTGAAAAGCTTTCTGTTATGTCAGTTATTCTTTAATCCAGCCCTTACTGTACTTGAAATTAGAAGAACAGTTATTTATGTATTTCTATGTATTATTTATAATCCATCCAGTTGAATTTGAAAACAGAGTAATAATTTGTTAAAATATAATTGATGTGTACTTTCTTTGAATTGACAGTTGTTGACTACACAGAGACGTTGTTACTACTATTAGGCTTCTTGAATATATTTATATATATATATGGCAGTAAATAGCGCGAGCTAGATATTATTGTAATGTTTCGGACCTTTGCCCGAGGAGATTTTCTCGATCTGGACCTTTTGGAATTTTAGTTGAATACCCCTGTCATAGAGGTTCCTCCCTGTTGTGAAAAAAATATTTGAAGGATGTTTTTTCCTTTGTGCAACTCTCTGGTTATGACTTTGACAACTGTTTTCTTTCAAAGGAAGCGTCTGTGGCATTTATTGCTTATGACCAATGTTCCCTCTAATTTTTCATGTGTCTGGGCATACACACAAGCTCCCTGAGCACACTGAGGACCACTGTGAGCAACATCAGATGTGCACGCTGTGGCCACACACCAGTATCACACCTGTTCAAAACCTTGGATCATAGCAAGTTACATGGCTTATTAAAATAATCAAATTACAGCAGCAATTTTCACTAGTTTACTTTTAATATAAGTGATTGACAAACTTTAAAGGAAAAAGACAAAAATCTTGTTGTTCATGAGATGTGTAGTATGTTTTATGTGAGAGTCCTGCTTGGCCATGGGAAGAGTCTTGCTTTGGCCTGTGTGAGGTCCTGTTGTGGCCTGTGTGAGGGTCCTGTTCTGGAAGAAATGATACATATACACCTTTCAGACATAACATTTTGTTCACATTAAAACATTCACATTTTGCACAATGACGTGTGCTGTAGCTTGTGATACAGTGTAAATTCCTGTAAATCTGACTTAAATTTTACCTTATTTTTCACGTCTGTCCTTCTCACTTCTCCAATGGTTGTACACTTTGTCCAGGTTGATGGCTTCGTCTGCTTCTTGCTTTGACTTTATGCGCATCAGCTGGTCCAAATGTGCCACTTCAAGACGATTTCTGGATGCTGTTTTGATTTTATTTTTATTTTTTTCTGCTGAATGTGACGCTTGAGGTAGTCCAACTTCCATTCAGTCCACATTTTTCCCTCGGAAAACTCATTTGCTACTTTAGCTTCGCTGCATGTTTTGCAGAGTAGACCCTTCCCCCTCGAAAAAGAAAAAATCTCACCCAGTTTCACCGCTTGTTCTTCTATTTGAACATACTCCGACAGCCATTCCATCTTAAAAGAACCACATTTCTTTTTTCCAATGGCTTGGTGAGTGGATGTGTCGCTGCCCGTTCGTTTCGCCATGATAAGGGGTTAGCATTTGCGTCTCGTAACTCCGCCGCACTGTTGTTAGCTAGCTAACCTGCACGGCGCGAATGGGCAGGGCAATAGTTTTCAATGCTATGATTGGCTGCGTAGCGTAAGTGAACCGAATCGTATCATTGGCTGAACACCTGTCACTCACTGAGTTACGTTGCAAAATAGTACAGAAAACAAAATTATTATTATTATTATTATTGGTTTAATTGATTAGATAAGATTAGGACTAATATTAGATATTAATTAATACGTTTATGTTGAATTTTATTTTATGCGCTGCATAGATTTTCTTGTGCGCTGAGAATGTGCGAGCAGTGCGCGATTGCTCAAGCGCGCAGCTTAGAGGGAACATTGCTTATGACTTATACTTTTGAATAAGACACTAAATACATTTTAAACAGTTTAAATATGGAATATCTAGCCTCAATATCGAACATCATTATCTCATCAAAGACAGTAGATGTCTTGAGGTTATTGCTGTATTTCATGTCTTCCCCTGTCTTCCTCGTCACCCATGACTGTTCTAGTTCTGCGGCTGCAGATGTATTTTAATCTTACGCTGTTGTAAAATCCCTCAGGAGTGGCCCCTGGTCCGCGAGGTCTCGGTGTCCTACCTGGCTCCCAGCCTACGGCCCCCTGACCTGCCCCCTCAGAAGCCCCCCAGACCTAACCTGCTGTACCGCATCATGCTCAGGCTCAAAAACCACTGGTACCCTCCTGTCGAAGGTAGTGTGTGTGTGTGTGTGTGTGTGTGTGTGTGTGTGTGTGTGTGTGTGTGTGTGTGTGTGTGTGTCATTGTGTTGATACTTCGATCACAGCAAGACAACGTGAGTCAAAGACTGATGAGTTGTATTTGTTTTGGGTGGTTTGTGTGTGTCTTTGCTCAGAGCCTCCAAAAGTGGAAGAGCCAGAGCAGTGGAAGGAGGAGCATCTGTCGACGTTGGAGCTGTTTATTCAAACGCACAACAAAAACCCAGTGGAGAGGGTCAGTCCAAAAGCATTTCCTTTTCTAAACCTTGTACCTGTCCTTATTAAAATCATGATAATATCCCACTATTGTACCTCGTTTTGCTTTTAGAAAAAATATAATTTGTGTCTATTTATTTGAACTTGCAGCGCATAAATGACTCCCTGATGATCTGTGCGGAACCGGACAACTTCACAGTGGGCGAGTACATCACTGTCGGGTCAGTAGATTCAGTTTTTGTTTAGTCAACTTCAAACGGAGGCGATGTACATTATAAATGAGTTGGTACATTCAAGTAAAAGAATGTCAATGTAAATTCTTCATAATAGGAGTAAAAAAGAGGAGGACCCCGCCGTATTCACCAAAGACTCCACAAAACTGGAAGCCAGTGCTTGCCAGCTGCAGCTGCCAGAGGTTAGAAACCCGTTGAAGTGACTCGATCCTATTTCGTTGTCGCATGAAAGAAAATCTTAACTATTTCAGGATTGTGCTTCGTATCATTTAGTTTACTTTCTAAAGCTTTGTATGTATGATGACCCCGCAGGGTGCCGCTGGCTTCTACAGCATTGACAACGAGGAGTACGAGGCCATGCCCGTAGAGGTGAGGCTGTTGCCGCGGAAACTCCGCTTCTTCATCAGTGCAGAGCGCAGAGAGCAGCTCCTCTCACAGATGCAGTGATGGAAAAAGAAAAGTTGAACCAGAAAGAAGACAAGGACAGATTTGAAGAGAAACACGAAAGCAAAGAACCAGATGCCGTGAGACTCTGAAGTCTGAAGACTCTGAACTGCTTTGCCAGCAGTTTTAAATGCTCATGACGTACCGATGGATTGTTTTACGACCTGTGAACATTCAGTTGAACTATTATAAGGAGGATTACATGCTGTTGTATATTAAAGGACCACGGCTTTGTTTCTTTAAGCCAGGAACCCGTGTAACGGTTGTCTTACAAAATGACTGTTTACTATTCCCTATACATTTGAACTTGGTCAATAAAAAAATATTTCTGTCCACTTCAACACAAAGTTGTTTGTTTCCTATGAGTTTGACATTCGTATGTAAGCATTTAGCGAATGCCTGGTTTAAATAAAGAGTGCAGGTGTCGGCTGGAGATATAGAGCTGGGGGGGGGGCAAAGTAGAGGCGATGGACAGAGTGCAAAGAACAGAGATAAGATTATAGATATGCTTGAGGTATAGATAGAACGAATGTAGGGATGCTGCAGCATTCCGAATGTGTTGCAAAAGATGTTAGACCAGGAGTGTGGCAGACTCCTTGGTGAGGCTGGGTGTGATCTGACAGATGGTGTAGACAGCAAATCTCCAGGATTAAGCAAGTGGCTGTATCCCAGACCTTATCTTATTTGTTCAGGAAAACAAAGAGGCTCCTGGTTTTGTGGTTGAAAATCCTGGTCGGGGAATGGCAGTGACTGAATAAGTACAATTTTAGAGGAACTTGTACTTTAATGGTATCCGTGGAAGGCCCTTTTAATGAAGCGGTAAATAAAGTACCGGTAGTTAAAATTGGCTCCATCAACACATCTACAACAGTAAAATGCTGCTTAACATGTTAAAGCCCCAATAACTATTTCATCCTAAAGTATATTCTAACAAGTTTTGTTTGCATGGTAAGTACTTCCACTTTTAATAATGCAAGTACATTTGCTTATACTTTTACAAAAGTAAAAGTATTTTGAATGCAAATGACTTATTTGTAATATTTTACACTGTTGTATTGATATTTTTACTGTTAAAATGATCTAAATATTAGCTGCAAGACGATCGGGTCATCCTGAAAGTGGTTGTGTGTCTTGGAAAGCGATGACAGCAGTGATCCTGAGGAGAGGTGTAGCTGGAGCAGGATTATGAAGGAAACAGGAGCATAGTAAGAAGCAGAGGATTAGGTAACACCTAAACTGTATCGATGTTTAATTGTTTTACAATGGCAGTACAGTGAAATGAACAATTGCTCATGCTATTGAGTTCATGTGTACATTATTGACATCTCTTACAGTGTTTCACATTAGTAAAGGTGAAGACATTTTGTTATTCTGTGAATACAATCAAAGAGGAAACAGTTACACGACTTGGATGTGTTGCTGCATGTGTGCAATACTTTCGCTGTCTTTGACATTCGGTAGAGTGACGCGCTGTACAAACGACTCTTTTAGCCAATGCTGGTACACATCTGTGAACGACTCCCCCAAAGAAGGCCTTTTTATACAGCGGTACATGTCATGTCACATTTAACAGACGCCTGAAAGCAAACACTGTCAGCGGCAAGAGTATTACGTCCGCTGACAAGTAAATAGACCAGTCAAGAGTCAACAGGTTTAACTGGACCCGGCCGGTGAGGTCATTCAGAAGTGCCGTCAGCAATGAGTCGGTCACTTCCGTGTAAGTTTGAGAGAATCACATTTCCTTCAGGCCCCGTTCAAACAACAAAGCGCTTTCAAATACAACACTTGGTGCACTTTTTCCATTTTGGTAACCCACCCAGAAAACCTCTTTGGGGTTTAAGTCAAAAGCACAGCGGTTGTCAACATAAGGAATGTGATAAGGAATTTAAAAAATGGATATTTGTAGATTCATGTACATGTTTAAAAAAAAAAAAACGACTTGGTGTTTTAGCTTGTTTCAGGGGGTTCACGAGAAGGCGGATAACCACTACTCCAAATTTATACGAGACATCAGCTCCGCGTGTTCCAACATGGAACAAATTATGACTCTGATTGGCAACGTGATGGATTAAATCAACCAATCTGCCAGGACAATCCAAAAGACGCAGTTCATCAGGAGCTAGATTCCCTCAATAGGACTGTGATGAAAAGACAGAAAAAAAAAACCTCAGCTAAAACAGACTTGGGGGGGGGGGGGGGGGGGGGGGCTCTTAAAGCTCCCGCCCATCCTTCACTGGGACCAACACCAGATCTCCAAAAACACAAAGAGATCTTTGTCAGGGACACAGACACGCAAAGAGGATCTCTCTGAAGCTGATCAACGAGTAAACCACAAGCGGCTCCAACGAGGACTCTTCCCTCAACACGATCACAACATATATTGGCTGCCGTTGATGAACTAGCCTCTGGTTAGAGTACAAAAAAAGAACAATGACAGCACACAAAGCGCCTTCACACCACTTGCTGGCTCAGACGGTTAGTCATCAACATAGCGTAAAAAAGGTACAGTTAAGCATGATCACTGTGTGCATCAGGAACTATTCCAGTGGTGGACATGGTGCAGCATTCATGATGAGTTAGTGGAATAGAGTCACATTCATTGAGTTCAGGGTAAAACATGTAACAGGAAGTTCCCAGAACGCCTCCATGAGACTGATCAAACACAGAGACGCGTCGTCAGGTCGACCTCGTGCTGAAGGTGCATGAAATGTGAACAAAGTATTTGACAGCTTTTCTCTCCTCATTCTCAGCTTCATATTAATTATGATAATTATATTATCCATTATAAAAAGAGGATATCACACTCTTTTGCAAAACATCCTCCCCGCTCACTTTCCGTTGTGAAAGAAATAGTGAAAACTAGAAAAAGGCATTTACATGAAGAGGGCTGGTTTCAACTAACAGGCTTCTATTGCTTACTTTTTGAAAAGGTAAATAAAGTAGTCAAAGAGCATTCGATTAACTAAATATAATCATCGAAATATGTTATTACATCAGGATGAATTTGTTGCACATTATGACGGCTAGAATCTTCAATAAAATCTATTTGCAGCACACAAATTCATTTGCAGCAGTTCAACCGCACCCACACAACATTCATCTTTTTCTTCAGACCCCAAAGCTGCGTCGTACAGATGTTTTCACTGACTTCTTCATTGTGAGGGGTGCAGTGAAGAACGACCAAATCATCCTGCAGCAATGACCAGACCCAATCAAGACCTCCAGCCCTGGCCACTTCAGCTGGAATCAAAGTAAAACAAGAGCACACAAGCAAACTAGTATCTCTGACAAAAAAAAACAACAGCACTGAGCGACGGAAGATGTGAATGGCTGCAAGACCACGCAGCTGCCAAGTGGCACCGTCTACGAGGCAAGTGTTTATCAGCCCCCGTGGAGCAGTGCACCAACTGCCCTCATCAACCACACTGTTTGGAAACAGTCTCCACAGGTGAGATGAGACACACAAAAGAGGGAAAACAGACACCCGGGAGGGGACAGCAGGCGACAGATGGAGGTCCCAGGGTGGAGGCAGTGTCTACGTTGTCTTGGTGTGAGTGGGCCTTGAAGGCACAAATATCCAGTGCCGTTCCGAGTGTTTCCCCAAGTTGACGGGGGGGGGGGCTCAGGTACAGCAGAGGCTGTCTATGGCCAGTGTGACGTCAATCCCGTACACATCCAGCAGGTGCACCAGGAAGGATCGATCGCCCTGGGGATCCAGCCCCATGGCCCTCACGTGCTCAGCGGTGAGGGTGGGATCGGTGCTCCCTGCTACGTCCGACAGGGTCTGGAAGATGCGGTTATTGAGCTCCATGAAGAACCTGGGACGGGATTTAAAGACAAGTGCGTCACGCAGTGGTCCTCCGCATCACATTAAAATGAAAAAAACAATATAATTGAACGACTCTCCTTAAAACATACTGCCTGTGATTAGGACTCAAGCACACAAGCAGCTGTGAATACACTTGTCAAGGACTCACAGAATGAAAAGATCCTCTTCATTTGACGTGCAGTCTCCATCCACCTCCTGAGAGTAGAGCAGCATCTGCCTGGAAATAAAAAGCCATCATCTATCATTATATGTGAAAAGTAATTTCGCCCCTCACTGGCTAGTATTTACCCATTATGAGTGTCCACGTTCATTTTGCAGCCTAATTTGAACAGACAACTGTCAAACATTGATGCATGTATCACATTTGAAAATCAGTTACGATATACAGTATTTGACAGTGTGTAATGTACCTCTGTTCACTCAGCTTCCTGTACTTCTCCTTATCGGCAGCATTCAGTCGAAGCAGCGGCTGCAAATGGCTTCTGTGCGTTTTCACATTCTGGTTATCGATGTAGACGTCGTACAGCTCCTTCTTGTCCTCGAAAATCTTCTCTGTGGTGCCTTAATAAATGAATGCCATCATTTAAATTTTTTTTTTAAAAAGCCACGCTCGTACATAAGGAGTCATTTCCATATATTACAGATAGCGGTCAATCAGCCATTTACATGCAGCGAAAGCTTCACTCACAGGCCACGTATGACAGCTCTGTTTCCAGGGCAGTGATGTCGGCTATGTTGACGTAGAAGAACGGCCGTAATTCAGGCACGGAGACACCAACTCCAGGTAAAGAGACATTGGCCAGGCAGCAACAGCAATACACTGCGGGGAAGAACGAGAACATAGGGAGTGAAGGATCTCCAGGGAAATAGAAAATGACACGGAACATTTGTACATATATTACACCCGGACCTGTTTGCATAAAGTGTGTGTTGACATGTGCATTAGAGCTTCTCACCCCTGTAGCAGACCACACCTATGGGTGGAGGGGAGAAGATGAGGATCCGTTTCCTCAGCATTGCAAACTTCCACAGCACCATTATCTGCTCCCCGAAAAACTGGATGAACTGGGACATGCAGCCAGCTGGGTGGGTGATCTGCAGGGAGAAGAAAGAAAGACAAATATGTTTTGTTGTTGTTGTTGTTGTTGCTGTGCAAACAACGTGCTCTGCTGCTTTCGCACCTTCATTTCTGGGTGCATACAGCGGTTGATGGTGGTAACACTCCAGGTCGGGCAAGCGGTGACCAGACCATTTGCTGTCGGGGGAAGGACGGCCTTCTTATCCTCGTAGAAGGCCTCCAGCGGAGAGTACTGGCCCGGACACTTCAGCTGGAGTCTACAAGGCAATGACCGGGAGAAGAGAAGATGGAGAGGAGAGAGGAAGAATGTCATGTACGAGTCATCCAAGCCTTTTGGAAAATGTAGAACTGAGCAGACTAAGCTAGCTCGAGTGCGTATTCATTATCTGCCGATGTCGCTCGACCATGAACACTCAGCTCACGCAGGTTTAAAGGCAATTACTAAAGCAATGTAGTTTGATATTCGTTACACAACGTCAATGGAGGTCTGTGTGGATCAAGACACTATTTAGGATAGTTCAAGATTACAGATGGTGCTCGGTCAGTGAACCGTCCCTTGTTCCTAAATTGCATTGTGGGATCATTGAAGGTAACACACGGTCCATCAATAAAATAATTTGAATACCAGACTCCGTTCACATTAATTCAGGTCCACTTGTATTTGGTTGTAAACAGAACACAAAAAGGTGCCGATGTAAGATGAAATGACACAGCGCGTCTCACCTGACTTGGTTCTCCAGAAAGTGCATGTAGCGGTACAGCAGAGTGTAGGAGGGAGACAGAATGCCCACTGACTTCATCCTCGCTCCTCGCTCCAGCTCACTCTCCACAGGCATGTTTGCGAAGCAGGCCAGCCCAAAGTAACACCCTTTACGGAAATATCTATCCGCAGGCCAAACAAAGAGCAGGAGTGAACACAGAGTGACACATTGCACACGGACAGATCGAACACACACACACGTGTTCCTCTATGGAGTGGGTTTCATGCTTCATGATTGGTGGGGGCGAGCAGTGGGGAGACTGGGAGTACATACATAAAGTCACTGGTGATCCGATGGGAACCGCTGGCAATTGACTTGAATTCAACTCCATCTAGGTTGATGTCGTGAGGCAGGCACCACTCCACCATATTCCCTGTAATTTACACACACACACACACACACACACACACACACACACACACACACACACACACACACACACACACACACACACACACACACACACACACGCACACACACACACACACACAGACACACACCATCAAGTTACTTTCCATTCTGGCTTCTTTCATCCCGGCGACTTCCTCTAATTCTGTATTTCAGTCATGTAGCAGCAAAAGGTCAGGGGCAGTAAGAAAGCTCTGACTCAGCTACTTTTACTCTCTGTCCACTTAACATTTCCATGTGTGACGCTGAAGCACTGACATCCTGGTCTTGTTCTAATGGGATGGTTGTCCTTCCATACCAGCTTGGGTACCAACTAACTGAATTGAAGCTATTTATTAGGGTCTTGACATTTGAAATGTTTGACAACCCCACCTGGAGTGATTGCAACATACACCCCCATGACTCAGTATAACGCACTAAAGAACATCAGACATTCCAAGATAATATTAATTTGAGTTATCTAGTCCACAGATGACACTAATACACATGGGAGATGAGAGATCCCTTGCTACAGTCTGATTTGCTTACCTGATCTTGTATCAAAGGTAACCACAAACACAGCCACGATCTGGTCTTTTTCCTCCCACTGATCCCTCGCGGAGAGGCCGGGGAAGGGAACATGACGATATGTACCGAGAGGCTCTGTCCACGGACGGCCCGGGCTTCCGTTCCCGCTGACAACCGCAGCTTTTCCACCGCTCGTCGGGCTGCGTGTGATGGTGGCGGCCGCGGTGCTCCACCCAGTGCGAGCCGCGGTGCCCGTCGGTGCGTACCGCCCGGCTGGCTGCGAACTTTTCGGTGCGACCCCCTCCCTGGGCGGCGGCGGCTGCTGCTGGGCCGCCTGGTTCGGATCGGGCGGTGGGATCTCCTCCCAGTCCAGCAGCGGGGCTCGGTCCGACTGCTTCACCATGGTGCTGCTGCCTCTGAGGACTCGGGAAGGGAGAGAAAAATATCAAAAAACGTGTCCGTCCAGTTGAATCGAGTAGACTACACAAGATGCTGGAGCCGGATCATCATTTGCTGCTGCTCGCTGGGTTGTTTGCTATGTATTTGTAAGCGTGTCACATCCACTGATGGGCTGTTTTTCCTCCGCCTGTCTCACTGTTTTGATGACGTCACTGACTTCCGCCCACGTGTCTTTATTACTATTTCATCCAGTGACCTAATGTGGTTTATGGGCTGTGAGGGGAATTCACATTCTTATGGACATTCAGCCGTAGTGTGCCTGTTTTATTCATGACATAATCCTTCACGATACTTTAATCTGATCGAGTTTAGTTTGATCTACAATGTGAATTTTAAGTTGTAATTACATGATATGCATAGGCATCCATATGCTTTGTGGAGTTAGATTTCCATATAGTTTTATCATAACGCCGTGTTAAATTGTCTACGCAATTAACAGCCATGTTATAGTCAGGTGTGTGGTGTATGAACAATTCAGCCAATCAGAGAGCTAGATTGCGTTAAACTGGCAGCGTAGATTACTTAAACAGGAAGTAATTTACATACAAGGCGCTAAATTCAAGCGTGGTGATGGTGGTCGTGAGGGGATGTGACTTGTTGGTGAGTATTCATGATGAACACACATTGTTACTCAACTTAAATTACATATTGATGTGTGCGTTAATGACCAGTACGTGACGCACCTGTTGAGCTTGAAAATGGCATCATGGCTTGACTGGGATTCTGCTTTTCAATTGCCCTAAATTACATGATTTGGTTGGAAGAATTAAAAAGTAGTAATTTTGACTTCTTGATACATTTATGGGACTTATGTTGTGCAAGTAAAAATTACCTTTTATCATACTGGATATATGTAAGCCTACTGTTTTTAGAGATTGACTGTCATTTGTTTGCTCTCATCTTGCTGAAGAGACTTTAATTAACATAAATCCAACATTTTAAAGTGCCATTTTTGCTCTATAAAAGCAGGCAAATGTTGGATTAATCATTTTATGGGAAACTTTTGCTGAAACTCAGGCCCCAAGCATGGCGACATTGTCTGACGAGATCAGCCAGCAGCTGGACTTCACTAGCTGTGGAGAGGAGGGGAGTAGCAGTGACAACAGCTCCGATGACTGCGCCTTCAGGATCCAAAGTCCCAGGATCCGAAGTCCCATGATCCACAGTCCCGGCTCTGCGTGCAGGACGCCCAGGGTGCAACGCCACCGCAGTAGAAGCAACACCCTGTGTTCCCCTTTACAGTGCACCAGCCCAATACCTTACGCCTCCTGGAGTAAACTGAGGCTCTGTGACTCTCCCAGCACACCCAAGGTAGGAAGTAATTCAGATTGAGAGTCCTTGGTGTGCCCCTGTGGTCCAAACCACTTTAACTTCAGTGGGAGGAATTGCGTTTGTCTCCCCCCCCCCCAGTAGAGCCTGCTATCGAAGTCGTCCCAGCCTTGCTCCAGCACCAAGATAAGCCGTCCTCAGCGGATCCTGCGTTTCGCCTCAGCTGCTGCTAACCTCGTCCAGGCACCTGCCGTCAATGTGAATCCTTTCACCCCTGACACTGTCCGCAGGAACAGCGAGCAGCAGTGGAAGAACCGTTGTAGGAGTGATAATGATGGGGATTATGGACGCAGGTAACTAGGCTCCACGCTTTACTGTAGATCTGTAAGGGCATTGTAGGAGCCAATACGTGCCCAACATTTTTACTCACAGATGGGGATGGGATGATAATGTGTGGGAAGTTGCCCAAATGTGTATTTTAGAATATCTTGCCCAACAGAAATGAGTAGGTGTCAAAATAAGAGCCATTTTCTTACAGCAAACATTTGAATGTCGTCATTGGTTGGTAGATTCGCAAGACGGTGAAATTTAAAAAGTAATTTTAATTCTTCAAGACTATTTTTATATTTCAGGTTGAAACACAGCCTAATCTCATCTGAGGAGGATGATGAAGCTTTTCTCCCACCAAAGGTAAAACTATTTTTATCAGTGCTGGATGTAACCCTCCCTCTCAGATGCTTCCGATATGATTTCATCATCAGCCTTATTCATCGTCGCCTGCCTCCTCACTTTTTTGTCCAAAATTACCAATTCTACTTCCGGGATTTCTCGAAGGAATCTCCAAAGAAAAAAAAGTTCCGTCATACTCTTTTTCTCAAGGAAGTGCTACCATATTTGGTGACGCAAAGAAAACCCCACTCAAGACTGACGCGTGTTCCTTCTTTTTGAAATGTGTTTGATTTTTACCACAAGGCCCTCCTCCGTCTGTTTATCTGGCAGAGGCGAGCTGTCCAAGCCTTCATGCTGTCGCGCTATGAGAGTGAGTTCCTGGAGCTGGAGTTCATTGGTGTGGGAGAGTTTGGGACCGTGTACAAGTGTGTGAAGAGGCTGGATGGCTGCTTGTACGCCATAAAGCGCTCTCGCCAACCCCTGGCAGGTTCTGCCGATGAGTGAGTCAGCAGCATGTCGCTCTGTGCCAGAGACGGAACAGTTCATTTCAGTAAAAAAATGTTGTTCCTGAATTGATCCACATTTATCTGACCATTTTTCATGTCCTCTCAGGCAGCTGGCCCTAAAGGAAGTGTATGCGCATGCTGTTCTTGGGCACCACCCACATGTTGTTCGCTATTATTCGGCATGGGCCGAAGACGATCACATGATTATTCAGAATGAATACTGTGATGGTAAGTTTCCCCTAACCACCAAAAGCACAGTTTAGGTCGACTTAAATGAAATGAAATTCTAAATATTTTTAGGTGAACTAGATTGAACTATGTGGTTTTGATACTGTCGATGTCTGGGTGACAGGTGGAAGCCTCAGTGATGTCATTGTGACAAAGGAGGAGCAGGGTGAGCTATTTGCAGAGGCCGAGCTGAGAGATCTGCTCTTACAAGTGTCGATGGGGCTAAAATACATCCACAGCTCAGGCCTCGTGCACCTGGACATCAAGCCAAGTAAGTGTCATTGGGCGGTTCCCCATGTAATTCTTGTAATGTCCCGTCTAAACCTGAAGTCTCTTGTGCCTAAAAACCTTTCTCGTTGCATCCCTTTTGCAGGTAATATATTCATTTGCCAGCGTCCCAGCACAAGTGCAGCGGGTGAAGGGGAGAGTGAGGAGGAAGATGAGAGAAGCACTTCAGCAGGAGTCATTTACAAAATTGGTACTGTGTTTTAATGTTGGATACATTTCTACCTTACATCGTTGTCTCCGCTCAAGTCTGAGTCTTGTTTTCTGCAGGGGATCTGGGTCATGTGACATCGAGCAGCAGTCCTCGGGTTGAGGAAGGGGACAGCCGCTTTCTGGCCAGAGAGGTCCTGCTTGAGGTGAAGATGTTGCAAAGCAATTAGTGTTGAAGGAAAAAAGTAGGCCTGACTTCTGAGTTAATTGCACCTCACTGTAGGTTAAAGGGCCAGTGTGTAGCATTTTAGGGGGATCTGTTGGCAGAAATGGAATAAAATGTTTCTGTATAACCAACTGAAAATAAGAATCTGCTATAGGTAGGGCCACTCACGTTTGTGCATCGACCGCCGTTGTTCTTCTACACGCTTGGCACACAGGAGAAGCTTCAGCCGGTTGTAATCTGCAACCTCACCGCTAGATGCAGCCAAATCCTACACACTGTACTTTTAAAGAAAACAATCTCAAATTCAGAGGTCCAGCTGTATTTGCGTTGTCTCTCTGCTTTCTAGGAGTACAGCCACCTGCCAAAGGCAGACATCTTTGCTCTGGGCCTGACAATTCTGCTGGCGGCCGGTGCTCCTCCTCTGCCTCAAAATGGAAATGAGTGGCACAGCCTCAGAGAGGGGAAGCTCCCCAAACTGCCGAAGGAGCTATCGCCTCCCTTCAGAGGCCTACTTCAGGTGCTCTTGTTTCTGTTGTTTTTGAGCTGATACCTGTGACAAAAACACTTTGCCACTAGTATAGCTTGTCAAAAATGCCTTTTTTCTTTGAGTCAGTTGTTGCTGGATCCAGACCTGACGAAGCGTCCGTCTGCCAGGGAGCTTTGCAAGCACACGGTCTTGCGGGAGGATAGGACTGGGAGGGTGGCTGCTGAGCTTCGCAGAGAGCTCAATGTAGAGAAGTTCAGGACGGCCATGCTTGAAAAGTAAGAGGGAAAGCATGAGGGATAATTTAACATGCATCGCCAGTTCGGTTTTCTTAATCATTCAGTCAGTCTGAAGACTTGAATGCTGATGCCGGTTAAAAGCATTTACTTATTTCCATTTTCTCCACAGAGAGCTCCAGGAGGCTCGTCAGGCAGCTTTGTCACCCAAGCAGCACCTGTGTCCCGGGCTGAAACCTGCTAAGATGGGGTCCCTACCCAGAGCTGGAAAGAGGCTCGTCGGTGGGAGGACTGTGCGGTCCATGAGCTTTGGCTGCTCGGGATATGGAGTCTGATGGGACGTCATGACGCCCACACGCCTGTCCTTTGCTCGGATGATATGCGAGTCCTTCTGCAACCAGGCTGTGGTAAAAAATGTCTCAAGGAGAGGACCGACTATACAGCAAAGATTTCGAGGGAACTGATAACTGGATTGAATCTTCCTATAAATCTTCAGAGTGATGTAGAGCTGTGGTTTGTGTGTTTTTAAAGGACTTCTCTGACTCACTCAAACAAGTGATTTTCTGGCAGAGGCGAGGTGTAACTGCTGCAGACAAATGTTCTTCTTTTTCTTTTTTTAACTGTAAATAAAAAGTTTTAAGCATTTTATCAGATGGCTTTCCTTTTTTTGTTAGTTGTTATCTTTGCTACTCTTAACTCTTGTACTATGTAATCCGAAAAGCACATTAAATAAAGGCTGTTGGACAGAGCCACACAGGGACTTTCCACTGGCTCTTATCTAGAGCTGCAGACAACTGTGTGACTGAGGCTAGGGGTGGACTTAGGAAGGAGCTATGAGCTAGCCTACTGCAGGGGTCTTCAATGTTTTTCAGGCCAAACTGATAAAGAGATGGAGCAGGGACCCCCGACTATATATATATATATATATATATATATATATTGTATAAAATTGTGTTTTATAATATATGGGCATAGTACCGTGTATACCTCTTTGTTGTGCATTCAATACTAAGCATTAACAGTAGCACTAACATTGTCTGTTAATTGCATGATAATCATGCAAGCTATTCAAATTGATGTTTTCATTTTAAATGTGGAAATGAAAAATTAGTGGCCTATTACCACTGCCATGCATAAAGATACCTGCTATCTTTCATTCAATACTGAACTATTCAAATAATAGAACGATTCAGGTTTAGAGATTTTTTTTTTTTTAATAGGCTAGTTAACCAAACATTTTGCGGACCCCCTGCAGTACCTCCGCAGGTTTGTTACACTTGTTTTTGACAATACAGTCATTTGCTTGATCTTTGTATTCCATCGTACCTGCAGTAATTAAGGTGTTTTACGACAGGTTACATATAAGTGACATTAAGTAACCATCAGTAATATAAAGAATCCTAAAAAACACACTGGAATCGTTATTTCATATGTCTTGGTACTTCAAGGAAGTCTATTTTCATTTTATGTTTCTGTTCCAGCTTATTACTTCTTTTCTTTGGTTGTCTGATCTTGTGGAGTTTCTGTTTTGTGTGCAGTGAATTTCCGACTGTACATGAAGGCACCATGAGGCATTCATGGTCCACCCCGCCCCCAAACTCTGATTATACAACACAATTGGAAGATGTGCTGTTTGTTCTCGTGCAGCTCACGCAACAGTACGGTGCTCGATGGTGCATCACTAGCAAATCAACTATTAGTAGGAATTTAAAAAGCTGAAGCAGCCCGGCATAAGAAACGAATGTGAGTGAAATTATCCACACTAACAAACAAATCTCCGGTTTTACTAATGCTTTAAGTTACGTTAACTTTATTATCGACATTTAACTAATGCTAGCTAATGTAGCATTGATAACTTAAGTTAGCATTAGCTTTGACTTTTGGCCAGTTTACCCGACGTCAGACTTTCAAATTATTTATTAGCTTAGTAGTTGTGGTTTATAGTTGATGCTGATACTTAATGCTATAACGTTACATGTTTGTTCATACTAATGGTAGTCCTCTAACGTTAAGCGCGGCCCTCTTTTATAAAACCTAACTTTGTGAGTGGTTTAGCTGACTTTGCGTGAGTTTGTTTCATCACGTCGGTGAACATTGCTAGCGTTAACCTCCTATTCTGGTTTTTAGACCCGAGTGGGATTATCGATGGATGACCTGGGGGATCTCACCAGTGGGCAAGACGTTGCCCTGGTCATTCTGTCCTTCCTCCAAGCTGACTGTGGAACTTCAGAGTACGGGAAGGAGCTCCTCTCCCTGGAAAATGACTTTAATCTGACCCGGGACATCAACCTCAACGGCCCCAGACCAGACGATGGAGACCTCGAAACCGATGGTCACATGTGCAGCAGCATCATCACAGCTGCTCTAGGTGATGTTGAGCCTTAGCAGGGGTGCCCACACTTTTTCGGCTTGTGAGCTACTTTTAAAATGACCAAGTCAAAATGATCCACCTACATTAAAAATGCTGAATATCTATATATACTGAGTACACTTTATATTTACAATATATGTTGGCGTACCTTGCATAACTGCATGAACCCTTATGGCACAATACAATTCTGTACATTTTTGGTCATCACCTTACTCTGATGACTTGCACTGAATGGATTGGCCAGAGTTGCATAGTCCGTACAGCTGCTGGTATCCGCCTCAAGCAGACGTCATATGATCATCAGTCGTGGTGGAACGGTGTATGGACTTAATGTTCTTCATGTGGGAAAAGGCTGACTCACATAAATGAGTCGAGCCGAATAATGCAGTCAAGAAGGTATCACATGTCCTCATGTTTGGGTACTTTTCCTCTGTGAGGAAACTGTCCGTGAGCCCTGGACTTCAGCTGAATGTCAGCTTGCAGTGTCAACATCTCATCCTCCACTCCAGACGAGTTCAGGTGAAACAGCGTTGCAATTTTTGATGAGAGTGACTCAACCTTAATATCTTCCCGAAATGTGCAGCACATAAGTGTTGCAACTGGCTCGAGTAAAGCAAAGTCTCGGAAGCGCTTGTCAAACTCTGACTGAAACTCTGTCAATCTGCTCTGTGTAGCGCGCACTGTCACGTTACGCACACGCCTTCCGTTGCGTCTCCAGTTCTGACGCCAGGTTTTGGACGTTTCCCAAATCATGGCGCTACAGCTTTAGCTTCTTTAGTAGAAATAAATTGTAAGGCTAACTAATTAGCTCGCCGGAGTTTTGCAGTAGCTCGCGCGGTTGACCCGTATGTTAGAAAATCAAGTGGCAAATGCCATGCGGACATCTCACTTCTTTTGAATGGCATGCGATCTACCCACACTACCTCCGCGGTCGATCGCGATCAACGTATTGGGCACCCCTGCTTCAGTGGAACTGCAGTGGCCCAGTGAGTACCTGGATCACTAACTTTAAACTGTACTCTGCTCATATACAGGTGACATTATAGAGTCTGTCATAGTAGCACACCACAGACAGTATATCAACTGTTTATCTTTGAGGCTTGTTTGTGGGTCTTATTGCTGAAAGCAAAATGTAAGCTTTTTTTGCTGGATGAGTCAAAAACATGTGGTTTAACACACCAGTGATCTCGTATAATGTAGAAGTTTTCCACTTTAGCACAGTCCGAGTTATGAAACAACTTGTGTGAAAGCAGGAAGTGACAGCTGTTCAACCATTTCATGTAATTGCTGTCTCTGTTGAGGCAAACTCAGATCCACATTCATACACCTCTCACTTGATCACTGCATACTACTTTTAACCCCATATCATCAAGTTATGTGGGCTAAAGAGGTCAAATGTGTGATATTGTTGTCCAGAATATTGAAATAGGGTTAATTTGTGATTTGTGCACTGATGTTTGGACCGTCTTGTTTTCCTGCAGGGAACCGTGCAGAGACAGCAGAAATTCAGCAGCTGGCAGAAGGGCTGCGAGGAATCGCCGAACAGCTTCAACACAATGTTGTAGCTGAGGCTATGCAGAACCTCAGCAGGAACATATCGGCCTCCCCCTCTGAGGTGAGTCTACGCTGAGCTCGGGAGGTGTTGATGTTGTGACGGTCATTGTCTGTAATAGATAGGACTATAGATGATCTGAGTCAAAGTTAGAGACACAACTACCGTGTACAGTAATAATATAATCCACAGGAGATCACCACATCCACATTTTGTAACTTGCAATTTAACAGTTATTGAATTTGTCCGTGGTTTCCACTTTGAATCAAGTTTAGCTGAGGCAGTAAGCCACCCAGGTACTGACTTATTATCTTGTGATCCATTAGCCACAGTCACTAAATACACAGCCTGAGCTGTGTTAAATACTGAAAGCTACTACAAGGGACTTTGATTGTGTGTTGGTTTTGGTGGCGTCAGACCGTGCTGCAGTAAAATGAGAGGTTCTCTAAAGAGATCCTGGTGCTCGGTGGTGGTTCTGGTTCTCCGGGGGCCTCCCTTCCCTCCAGCGGGGCCAACAATACGGCCTGGGTCTCCAGCAGTGTTGGGTCATTGTTGATTGATTTAATGTGATCTCGGTGGTAATGATGACAAGCTTTAAGAATATCTACAAAGAAACAGACAATGTTGTCTCTGATGGTCTCGTTTGGTTATGTCGGTCATATAGAGTCATCAGAAATACATTGAGACTTTTTCATAACTAGTTAAAAGTACTTAGTTTGGTGGTTTCTGTTTGAGGATAGGTGAGGACCCATGTCCACTGTAAAACACCATGGGAAACCCTAAATGATGAACGTTATGCTTTACATCAGGGGTTCTTAACCTTTTTGACCTCGGGGCCCAACTTTTCAAGTACAAAGTGTCCCGGGGCCCACTCTGACTATATGCATCAAAAGTGTCAGACAACCTGTAGGTCATACAGAAACAGAGCAGTGGGCCTTTGGAGTCAGTACAAATTTAAGATTTTTGTCCGCATAAAATAAAAAAGTATCTTTCAGTATAAATAACTGCCGGTGGCTGTATCTGTACAGGTAAAGGACAGTATAGGGCTGCAACTACACTATCAGTGAACAATTGCCTCAAATTTGAAGAAGATTGGACAAAGTATGACCATTCTACAGAGTTTCTTCCATGAAGAGATCCAGGCGGAGCTCTAAAAGGACATTTGGAGACCCAAATGGACACATGGTAACCACATGATATTCTGACACACTAAAGGTGTTTCTCCCTTTATATTGTGATATTATATTATTTTCCTTTTATTTTTAGCCTTTACAAATTGCAAAAACGATGTATATATGGTCGAAGACATGGTGTGTGAGTAGCGGACTTGCTGTGCTTAATGGCTGCGCACGAATGAGAATAGCTCAGTTACGCAAACGTTGGTTGACGGCTTATGGAAGAGGAGGATAAGGTTTGTACTATAAGTACTAGCGTTTCCTGAAGGCAGTAGCTCCATGGTAACATCCGCTAGCACGTTGTCGGGTCTGTAATGTGTCTTTTTCCGTCGAAATGCTGCAAGATACGACTTGCAGCGGTTATAGCGACTTTGGACAGTGTGTGTTTGGGCTCCTTTTGTGGAGAAACCATAAGAAATGAAAGAAAATCTATGATTTCTTTGCAAAGATGAGGATTTTGGGCATGCTGGGATACCAAACACGGACATGTTTTGTGACGTATTTGCGCAAACAAGCCGTTGGAACGGAAGGGGAGGGGATGGAGGACGCCGGTGTTGAACAGGCAAAACCCTTGTTAAATAAATGAGATGATACAATGTGATGATCACAAAGACATTTATTATCATGTGTATGTAAACCTGCATACACAACAAGAAGCCCAACAGACTTTCCCACGAGCGTTGGATGTTTCGTCGCTACGTGTCGCTTTATTTTTGAAGGCTCCAGTGCTTCGTTTGATAGCATTAGCCCACATTCCACACACTGAGCACTCGGCTCTGCCTCGTTGCCTCCGTTCACAAAGCTTAAGAAACTTAAGAAAGTCAGGGTTGTACTTGCGCACACATTTAGACTTTTGGGGGGTATGGCACTACTGTCGTCTTCATTTTTTCTTTTTAATAACTTATCCATAACTTTCGCTACAGGCTAGCGGCTAGCTGAGTGTCTTCTTCTGCTTATTGCAGCTTGTTAAACAACTGACTGACGCATTACCGCCACCTGGTGGTGGGAAGCTGTATCGTAACTGAGTGTCTCATGGATAACAGTGATATCTCTGGTGTCTTCAATTGATAACCTATGCAGTCCCGCGGCCCTCGCGGCCCACAGGTGCAAAACTGAACGTTTTTCGCGGGCCTCTAGGTGGCGCTCGCGGCCCAATCATGGGCCGCGGCCCTATGGTTAAGAATCACTGATCTAACCAACATGTTTCAGCACAACAGCTTACTGGCACTATAGGCCATTAGTTGGAGATAATAAGTCACACGTTAGATATTCCATTAAAAGTGTGACATTGTGTCACTTAACTTACTGAAGTCCAGGGGTGGAAGAATAATCCAGATCTAATACACCGCTACTATATTTACTATCTGTAATAATATATTCTAACCTACCTTATGTTGTTATCAACAATCTAACTTTGCAAAGTAACTATAACTAAAGCTTTGAAATATAGTTAATTAATTAGTTAGATTCCACCACTGCAAAAGTAAACATCCGCTCTTATTCATTCAAGGGGTTTGTCAGCAGTTGATACATGATCTAGAATATATATCTCTGTATGTTGTTAGATATTCAGTGAAGCAGATCATGATGGGAAAGCTATACTGTCAGCAAAAAATGTGGCTTTATCATAGTTATTTGGATAATAGTTGAGACTGAGAAGTATTTATTACGACTTGACGTTACAGTAAAGCACATCAACTGTTTTGTGATTATTATTTTTCTTTTGGTTGTGATTATGTTAATATAAGTGATAACTACGCCTAATAGTTTGGGCATTCAAGATACGACCAAAGGGAGAAGTGAGCCATTTAATAAGAAAAGAGCCATATATGCCTGGCTTAAGGATGTGATGTTTTTTTTAAGTCTTGAAAAAATTAAACATGCACTTAGAGCAGGGGTGTCAAGCTCATCTTCACTCCGGGCCACATCAGCATCACGGTCGGCCTCAAAGGGCCGGTTGTAAATGTAAGACGGTGTAAATGTAACTACTCCCAACAGATTGGTAAATAACTGTCTCTGCATTTGATTGTTTATTCAAATGTTAAAATATTGTACATGCAGTTATATAAATGTAAAACTATATTTCAGCACATTTCTGTTATTATAACTTAAATCCTTTTAATTTAGGGTTAAGAAACCCAGATTACTCTATCAAAGATCAAACTATTAAAGAAAATAGCAAACACAAGTAATTATAATAACTTTGTTCAAAGCTTAAAATCCTTTCAAGGGTGCGTTTGCACAATCCCACGTGAAGTGTTTCATGTGTTGTAAAGCCACGTTTAAAGTAGTCATCAATATACTCACAATAATATTTGCAAGTGTACAGTAAGCAGCCAAAGAGCTGCTTCTGTGACTGTGTGTTTAAGTAGCTCATCATTATGCCTTTCTATCTCATAACTTCGACTTTCGATCTCATGATTTCGACGATGGGGATATTTTTATTATCAAATCTAACTTTTTATTTAATTTTTTTTAAATCAAAAGAAAATAAATTCTGGTGGATTCGTGGGCCACATAAAATGACGTGGCGGCACCCCTGACTTAAACTGTCTGAGAAGTTCGAGGGAGGTCAGAGACTTTCTAGTGGGTTGGTGGTTTTGCCCGTCCTGGCTCTCTGTCCTTCTCTCCAGCCCCTGCTCACTCCCCAGACCTGCCAGTCCTGGTCACATGACAGCCCCTCCCACCTACACACCTGTTCCCACTTTCCTCATCAGACCTGTAGTTTCTAGAAAACGCACCGAAAACATTTTACTCTACTATATATTTGAAGATTTTTTACGATAAGTAATTGTTTGTATGTGAGAAACATTTCACCAACAAAGACCACGCTTCTTATGATTGCAAATTAGTTTGAAATAAAATAACATACATCACAAAAAACAAAACAAATAGAACTGAAGCCACCGGGAGATCATTGACACACTTATACAGGGAGACACAGCTTGTTAAATCAGGAGAAACTTAATTTACAGTGAACAAATACATTTATTAAATTGTGCAAAGTAAAGTTAAAATTTTGGAGAGTCGACACTGGTAGAGTTGTTGAAGACAGTAGGGGCAGGTTGAAGATAGATGATGGCATGTGGAGTGGGACTGCCCTCAGTGGAAGAAACCTTGAACACCAGATGTAATGATGAATGGGGAGGAGGGTCACATCGGTTCGTACTGAAATGACAGCTGACTGCACAGAAGAGAACAGGTCTTTAAAGTTTGACAGGAAATATATGATTGGCTGAGGGAGGCCGTGGCGAAATCGCCCACTGTCAGCTGATAGAGTAGGAGCCAGAGAGCGAGAGTCAGAGAGATGAGGGAGTGAATAAGAGCATACAAAGACTGTCCTAATGTAGGAAGTTAGAGTAAATCCTCAAACTTTACATACCGGTAGTTATAGTATTTATAGTCATACAGTTGTAAATTAATTATTTCAAAATATCACTCCTCTGAGCAAAGCTCTATACGTTTTACTGTACTTGACCCTCAGTAAATAATCAATGCTAACAATTTGATATTCAAGGAGGGATTTGGTAATCCTTAAATTATTATAGTGGCACCAAACATACTAAGCCAAATTACGAAAAGTGCTGACGGACAAAGTCTATTCTGAATCCAATGCTACAGGTCAGATATGCTGCTGGTTCACACGACAGGAGTTTGGTGAGAGTATATTACCCCATCATTGTACATCGGACACCGGAAGTACCCAAACGCATGTTGGCACATGATTTGAAGACTGGCCATCCCCTTGTTTGATACTACTGAAACAGCAGCCCAACACAGCGACATGTCACCGTTCAGGACTCTCACTCAGGAGATACGTGACTGCCTCTCCCCGACAGTACACGCTCACTGTCACGATCAGGGCAACCAGGGAAGTTACTCTTGCATGTGTCACAACTACGTTAGAGGCAAGACCAGTGTCCAGATATAACAATGATCCATAGAAACTTGTGAGGAGAGAAAGCACAGAGAGTGAGTGAATGACAGCATGAAAACACTGTCCTAATAGGAGGTTAGAGTAAATGCCAACATTTTACACAGTTAGTTCATTATTTTACAACTGTATGATTATAAATACTATATTTCAAAATATCCCTCCTCTAAGCAAAGCTCTCTAAGTTTTACTGTACTTTACTCTCAGTAAATAATCAATGCTAACAATTTGATATTCAAGGAGGGATTTGGTAATCCTTCAATTATAATAGTGGCACCAAACATCGTGAGCCAAATTATGAAAAGTGGTAGCAGTCAAAGTCTATTCTGAATCCAAAGTTACAGGTCAGATATGCTCCTGGTTTACACGACAGGAGTTTGGTGAGGGTATCTGACCCCAGCAGCCGACATCGGACACACCGGAAGCCTGAAGTGAGGTTGAAAAGCTTGCAAGTTCATCTGCCAATTTGCCAGATGACAGACCTTCACCTCAACAGGGAGTCTGACCAGTCATATAAAATAAAATAAAATACTTTACAAGAAATTTTGAGGAGTGGTTTTGCCTGTGGCTTCCCTCAGAGCTGTCCAGCTGTCCTCTGTGGAGCACTGGGCTTCATCCACAAGATGACACCTCAACATTCTAATCCCAGAACTCAGCTGTGTTCCAGTTCCATCCAGCATTCTATTCTATTCTGTTCTATTCTATGAATTCACTATTTGCTAGTCCAGTGTTGAGCATGTTTTCCATGGCAGTTTTCACAAAACTCCACACATTATGACCCATTAGCAGTAATGATACAACACTGTATATTAAAAAAAATTATTTTGTCTGTTGCTTTGCAGATATTTAAAATCATACATGCAACAAGTCACAACAAAAGTTTAAGCTGTTGCAAGTAACTCCACAAATGATCCTTTTAACATTGCTGAATCGGTGGCAGCCCTCCCATTAGTCTCCCATTACCCCATCTGGGGGTAATGGGAGACAATGACACCCGAAGTCTGTTCTTGATGTCCACTCTACTCCGCCATTTTGTTTTGATTGCTGTCACTGCAGAACATCCCGCTTCACAAAGAGGATGTTGGAAATGGAAGCAGGGTTTTCAGTGCTTTAGTGGCGATCTCAGGATATTCAGCCTCGATTTTAATCCAAAACACCAGCAGAGTTGTGACCGAGACAAAGCGTCTTGACATGTCAAGAGGCACAGGCGGATGAAATTGCGAGAGAATCCGGTCATTTTTCAAAATAAAACTTCCTTCAGACTCTGATAATCAATAAAACGGAAATAATATAATATTTATTCTTCCTGTGCGGCCCGGTACCGGTGGTTGGGGACCACTGCTCTAAACTAAAGCTAACCTCAGTTGCTATAAACAATGATATAATTATCAGTGAGGTTATGTCGGCCATATGATCAACATGCAGTAGATTCAGACTAAATCATCATGATGGGCCTTAATGTTGCCACCTGTCCTGTAAAATGCATTTATCAGCTGTTTTTGATTTATATTACGTTCTGCTGTCCCCTTGGCCAGGACCATATACTTTTTCCTTTCTATAAGTTCACTTGAGACTGTTGTATTCATTTTGCTTTTAAGTTCTGAACAAAAAAAGAGAAAACACTCAGTACTTTTCATTTATTGAAGTCACAGCAGTATACAAAAATATACTTGACCATGTGGTCATTTCATAATAAGGTTATTTATGTCTCAAAATGACGTAAAAAATACAGAAAAAAATACAGAAATTGAAAAAAATACAGAAATACACTGCATTATAATTTTACAGTAATATGCTGTTAAGTCATTTCACGGTATGAATACTGTAGAATTACAGTACATTGCTGGCGTCTCTGCTGCCAGCACTTTACTGTTATTTGACAGAGAAATTGTAGTGTAGGAATGTTTCTTTTATATTTATATTGAATGAGAGGACTACAGATGTTTGTTCCTCATTGTGAGAATTAAGCCTCCAGAGAGGCGGATACAAAGATTCATCACTTTACTTTGCAGCTCTGCAGAACGTTTAAGCCTCTTTAAGCTCATTGTTTTGGTTTAGGACACATTTAGGGTTTGGTTCGGTGTCCCCACTCTCGTCAACAAGCAGCTGTTTTGAGCTGACACACCAATACAAATCCACTGAGCGCTGCCTGCTCGGCACCAAATAACGGACAGAAAGTGGAGCGGTCAGTGTCTTAGAGCAGGGGTTCTTAACCTTTTTGACCTCGGGGCCCAACTTTTCAAGTACAAAGTGTCCCGGGGCCCACTCTGACTATATGCATCAAAAGTGTCAGACAACCTGTAGGTCATACAGAAACAGAGCAGTGGGCCTTTGGAGTCAGTACAAATTTAAGATTTTTGTCCGCATAAAATAAAAAAGTATCTTTCAGTATAAATAACTGCCGGTGGCTGTATCTGTACAGGTAAAGGACAGTATAGGGCTGCAACTACACTATCAGTGAACAACTGCCTCAAATTTGAAGAAGATTGGACAAAGTATGACCATTCTACAGAGTTTCTTCCATGAAGAGATCCAGGCGGAGCTCTAAAAGGACATTTGGAGACCCAAATGGACACATGGTAACCACATGATATTCTGACACACTAAAGGTGTTTCTCCCTTTATATTGTGATATTATATTATTTTCCTTTTATTTTTAGCCTTTACAAATTGCAAAAACGATGTATATATGGTCGAAGACATGGTGTGTGAGTAGCGGACTTGCTGTGCTTAATGGCTGCGACCGAGCGCACGAACGAGAATGAGAATAGCTCAGTTACGCAAACGTTGGTTGACGGCTTATGGAAGAGGAGGATAAGGTTTGTACTATAAGTACTAGCGTTTTCTGAAGGCAGTAGCTCCATGGTAACATCCGCTAGCACGTTGTCGGGTCTGTAATGTGTCTTTTTCCGTCGAAATGCTGCAAGATACGACTTGCAGCGGTTATGGCGACTTTGGACAGTGTGTGTGTGGGCTCCTTTTGTGGAGAAACCATAAGAAATGAAAGAAAATCGATGATTTCTTTGCAAAGATGAGGATTTTGGGCATGCTGGGATACCAAACACGGACATGTTTTGTGACGTATTTGCGCAAACAAGCCGTAGGAACGGAAGGGGAGGGGATGGAGGACGCCGGTGTTGAACAGGCAAAACCCTTGTTAAATAAATGAGATGATACAATGTGATGATCACAAAGACATTTATTATCATGTGTATGTAAACCTGCATACACAACAAGAAGCCAACAGACTTTCCCACAAGCGTTGGATGTTTCGTCGCTACGCGTCGCTTTATTTTTGAAGGCTCCAGTGCTTCGTTTGATAGCATTAGCCCACATTCCACACACTGAGCACTCGGCTCTGCCTCGTTGCCTCCGTTCACAAAGCTTAAGAAACTTAAGAAAGTCAGGGTTGTACTTGCGCACACATTTAGACTTTTGGGGGGTATGGCACTACTGTCGTCTTCATTTTTTCTTTTTAATAACTTATCCATAACTTTCGCTACAGGCTAGCGGCTAGCTGAGTGTCTTCTTCTGCTTATTGCAGCTTGTTAAACAACTGACTGACGCATTACCGCCACCTGGTGGTGGGAAGCTGTATCGTAACTGAGTGTCTCATGGATAACAGTGATATCTCTGGTGTCTTCAATTGATAACCTATGCAGTCCCGAGGCCCTCGCGGCCCACAGGTGCAAAACTGAACGTTTTTCGCGGCCCTCTAGGTGGCGCTCGCGGCCCAATCATGGGCCGCGGCCCTATGGTTAAGAATCACTGCTTTACATTATATTGTATTCATTTTATTGTTAGGTATTCCATGTTTAGTATTACAAGAACACATTTACCTCACAGATGTACTCGCTACTTCGGTGGGCAAGATATGCAATCTATTTTTGCCACCCAAAAGAAAAGTGCTTATTGACTGTATTGCTTTTGCCAAAGGAAGTACACATTAGATTTCTGTAATAGAGCAATGTTTATATACTGAGATTAGCTGGATTAAGGTCATTCAATTACAATTTTTACATAAATGAATTGAAAACTTCATGTACCAATTGATCCCTTTGTTCATTTGTGCTTCGCAGCAGTGGAAAGATCACCTTTGGTGGGAGGTGGACAGAGCGATGAGGATGGGCGTGGGCCTGGAGCATCTTCCCCAGCAGCGCGTCATCCTGGCCCTCACGCTCACCCTGGTGAAGGGAGTGTGCGAGCGGGCCCCCCGGCTCCTCAGGAACCTATTCGACACCGTACTGCAGTGCTTCAGCCCTGCGAGGGCCAGATGACTTGTGAGGAAACGCGCGGTGGAAGACAGCAGAATGTGAAACTGGCATCTGCTCGTCACGACCGGTAGACCGTGTTGATTAAACGGAAGTAAAAACACTTTTCACACGTAGAATGATGAGTTTACAGTCATATTTGACAAACGGGAAATAGGTTGATTTTGAGACTTGAATATTGTCATTCCTTCATTTGTTTACCATTGCTTAAAAAATTTATTTTTTCATTTTGTACTTGAAAGACAATTTTGTGTTCGATTAATTTTCTTTTGGCGTGTACTTGTATGTCTATTATATAGTGTCATGTGATTAAATCTATTTTCCTGTGAACTGAGTCTAATTTCAACCTGAAATACTTTGAGATTGTATTTTATTGAACATTAAGTGTGTTGATCTTTGGCAATGCAAAATTTAAATTTACACACATTTGAACAAACCACCACAGAACAGATTCTCATTGTTTTAATTATTCTCATCTCAAACAGTGTTGTAGGAAACTCTAGGTACAAAGTGTGTTTGGGACCTTTTGCCATCCACCCGACTTACATACATGGAAATGGTTCATCAAACACAATGTCCTAACAGCCATTCCTGAATTTTCACAGTGATGAAACGTACCATAATATCCCCAAATTCTTTACAAGAAAACAGAAGTGGCGAGGCAGCAGCGGACAAAACGCAGTTTTTCCCCTTTTAGTAAACGGTTCTGATGATGACTATCAGGTGCGCTCTCAAAGGGGCGGGACAACTAAAGGTCTACATTTAACAAGGGACAAGAATGTGGGATATTCCACTAGAACACTTCACTTTCTGTTTAAGAGCTCCTGCACTGTACTGAAGATTGGCTCACTAGTAACTGCAGAGGTGATATGCATGCAAAAATGTATTTCATAGCAACATGAGGTTGAAACTTACTTCTAAAAACAAATCTTGATGAAGTGCGTTGATGCCGTTTTGATTGTCGCTGAACAACTCATTTTTGCCATCAATACCTCATTCTACTGGTGAACAGGACAAAGTAACTGGAACACACCGAATAGTCATTGGAAAGCTGAGGCATGAGTCGGGTACATCATAAGCAGTGGAGAAATAATAGTGACGTGTACAAAGCAAAATACTGAGAACTAAAGTTCAGTTAACGTTAAGACGGGGAAGAAACTGCAGAGAACGAGGTTTAACGGAGGAAGTAGCACAACCAGTCAATCCAATCCCGAAAGCTGTTTCCATTAAAAGGCTGATTGAATTGACATTTCTACGAGAGAAGCAGCAGAACTGAAACACTTTCATCCAATCATTGTTTCAATACACAAAAATGGAAAGATGGAACATAAATCTAAGCCAATATGCATGTTGTGTCAGAAGTAGTTTGAAACGGACAAATAAACTTGGATTAGTTTCTTGTCCATATCATACATTTGGTTTGTTGATCAGAATAAGTCATCACAGTTAGAGGGGGGGGGGGGGGGGACATATAAATAAATGCCACTCTGCTGCAGAGAAAGAGAGGAAGCGAGAAGTCTCACAGCAACAGTAAATGTCGACTTTGAGGTTCACCGTAGAAAAGGGAGCGTCAGTGAATGTAAAAACACTGACTCATAACAGTGCTGACAGCCACAAGAGAAAGCAAAACAACAGGAAGAGGGGTAAAGTACACAAACCTTCCAATCAAAGACATGAAGGGCTGGAGTCTTAAGAACGAAGAGGAGAAAAACACCAAAAGTAAGGAGTGCACCTGGTGCAGTGGATCAGCAGTAAGGTTGTGGATGAGGTGAGATTTTGGTTTCCTGGGAGTTATTCTCACAGATTTAAAACCTTCCAAAAAAGGATAGCAGATAAAGCAGCCTCATTTAGTAAGAAGAGTCCCACCATGTGTGTACTAATACATTTATTTCTACCGTAACATTGCTTAATTTACATTCTCCATCCCTGAGAAAGATTTTCTACTTCCTCCTGTAGCTCATGACACCATACGCCATTACGGCAGCGAGGACCACCAGTGTAGCGCCTCCGTAAAGCATCGCTGAGAGATCTGATTCTGGGTCAGGCTGCATTGGGGGCTCCTCGACTGGGGGTTCTACAGGGGCCACTACGGCCTCTGGGACAACGAGTGCAGCCTGCAGGACCTCTGCCACGGTCTCTGGCTCTGGCTCCTCTGGCTGGGGAGGCACTGCGACGGGCTCCTGTTCTGGTTCAGGAGCGGGTTCCGAGGTGGCGTCATGCTCTGCTGGTGCTGCTGGGGTTTCCTTGGCTCGAGATTGGGGTGCCACCTCAGCAGGCACTGGGGCGGCTGTTGCAGCAGCTGGTTCTGGCTCAGGCTCTTGTTCTACCGCAGGAACAGATAACGGTGCTGCAGGTTGGGGCTCAGAGGGAGGCCGCTCTGGTTCTAAGGAGATGAGGGAAGGCTCCACCGACAAGCTCGTGGGAATCTCTATTACAACCGGGTCCTCCAATGAAAGCAGGGACGCTGGGTCTGTCGAGTCCGCCTCAGCCGACACTGGAACAGGTGGAGTCTGCTCCCTAAATTCTTCCCTCAGCTCGGCCAGCTCGCTCTCCGTGCCCAAAACGCTCATCATGCTCTCGTCTATCGCTCCGACGTCGCCGCCGCCTTCCTCGAGCAGCTCGGCGTCTTCGCGCTCGACATGGACAATGTCCGAGTTCGAGGAGTTGTTCTCGCTGCGCTCCTCGGCCAGAGCCGCGCCCTCGTTGCTGTCCAGGCTCTTGACGTCTTCGCGGTCCATCGCGCAGACCTGTGCCCAAGACTCGTGGCCGGCCAGAGACACGGGAAAGCTTTCCGTCTGCCAGGAGCTCTGCGCACTGCTGTTGTCCCCAGTGCAGAGCAGCGAGGAGGGGGGGCTGAGCTGGTCGGGATGCTGGTCCCCGGAGAGGATGTAGATGTCGTTGCTGTCTTCAGCAATGGTCACACCTCGCTCCTCCTCTGGCTCGAGGCTGAAGAGTTCACCCTGTGGTAGACAGACGGAGACACATGGCATCAACAATCTGGATTTGCAAAATGTGTAAATGTGTTGTTTTGTATCATGAGTTTGCTCTTTGGGTGCAGCAGTCTACACACAGCACAACGCTGCACTGCTTTACACCTGATGTTAGCCTTGTATCGCCACCTAGTGGTACACAGCTATCAATCACCAGACATCTGCAAGCCTCTCTCCTCTTATGTAACACGCTTATCGTATGATCACGTGGGTGTGAGTGACTGACACAGAGGTCGGCTTGCTGAAGTGAAATATGTTGAAGTAAATCCATCGGTAGAGTCTGCGGAACTAAACACACATTTCACCTCAAAAATATTGAAAAGGGTCAAACTTCTTTTTTGTTGCCAAAGCCAGTTTTTCATGTCAGCGTTTCATGAAACTGTAAGGAAAACAAAAAAACCTTGTAGCACGAGAGAACGACCCCGGCCGGCCACATCTTTCCATTTTGCTGAGTGTGCAGTGATGAGGTGCAGAACTCGCAGTATGTGGCTCAGAAATAGGCCGTTGTTCACAATGAGCTCAGAGGAGCACGATATACATACTGACATCATGCTCACTGTCTGGAGGGCATGCGTGTTGAACACACCGCGTGAATAAAGAGGCTAATAGGCCCTTTTTCACACCAGCCACTTTGACGTCTCATTGCAGGGCAAACACAGGTGCAATTAATTACATTAATCATGGCCCTGGTCCTATTACGCCAGCCGTGGCACCGTGCATGCTGGCTCACTGTTACACACGACATAGGACGTGGCCATAATGCATCTGATCAACTACACCTGTGTTTACCCTGCTCTGTCAAAATACATACATCCAGCAGCAGGTTAAATGCTAACTTCATCATGCTGACATGATCACAATGATATTGTCAACATGCTGGCGTTTAGCAAGTATGATATTTAGCATTTTAGCATGCTAACATTTGCTTATTAGCACAAAATGCAAGTTACAGCTATGGCTGATGTCATTGGTTCAGCTTGGGTATTTGGTCAAAACCCCTGAGAATTAGACACATTAAATCATTGATCTGATGATGGTACTCGATGAACAGTTATTACCAAAAAGTAAGATTCAACCAGAGGGGGACATACACATCTTACTGTACAAAAGTCACAGCAATCTATCCGACATGTGTTGAGATATTTCACTCAGAACGACAATAGTGTAGCTCAAGGTGGCCCTAGATTGAAAAGTCAGGGGATCATTAAAGTCTGTCGGCTTCATCCTCTGGGGACCATGAACGTCCGTATAAAGCTTCATTGCAATCCGTCCAACACTAGCAGAGACATTTCCGTCTGAACCAAAGTGGTGGGATTATCGTCAGCGAAGCCAAAAATAGTCACAAAAAGAGAAAAGGAGATGCTGAACGTAGGCTGGGTGTATCGTAAACAATTCATCTGGGTCTACAGATAAACCGTGCCGGACTGGTTTGAAGTAAAATGCCAGTAAAATGGCGTCTCCGTCTTGTTTCTGTGCATGTCACAGAGGTGTCACCTGAACAGACGGAATTCAAACAGACAGTGAGCACAGAGGTGTTTGTTGTGCGAGCGCAGCAGACAGAAATGTTCTGACAGCAAAGATCAGCAACAACGTCTCTTTGATAATAACATGATCATATATCATGATGTTCTTCAGAGACTAATTTACCTCCAATTTGCATCTGATCCACACCGTAGAGTTTCTGAGGAAGCATACAGTATGGAAATGATTATTGACCCGTGTAAATACAACTGTTAGCTGACATGGCCAAGCTGTGAAGGTTGTTTTCCTTACAAGGACAGTCGGTGGATGCAACGGTAGCTGAGAGATTAAATCTCACAGCCTTCCATCGTTATCCAACTATTTGTGTGATAACGCTTCATGCAATTTGGTCATAGTCGTCATAGAATCCATGTGATCTATCCTGGACAAATTCGCTGTCGAAGCAAGTGAAGTCTAAAGCTAGATTCATAGTGATTCCTGAAAATACAAATTCACATAGAAGGATTCATGAAAAACAAAATGTACAAATACACAAAAATAATTCATCTTTGTCCGTATCTTCACAAAGGATAAATAACAAAACTACACACCTGACTTTATGCTTATATTTGCTCTTAAAGCTCCATGTCGTTCTCCTCCTGCTGGAGCTGGGAAACACACGGATGTTTTAAGTGTTGTTCTGTCGAGAGGCGTGTCCCATAGTTCTCCACCCTCACCCCGAGGCAAACGCAAACTTTATAAAACAAGTTCTCATTCCTGCTGGTAAGGCGAGGGTGTACCTCTCCCTACATTACACTGCTCTCATATCAAACTGAATCAGACAGGCATCCCCGACATCGGAGGGCCGAGTCACGTAGCCACTGCCCGAAAGAACCTTTGAAAAAAAACTAAGAAATATCTCTAAAGACGCTGGTATATTCTTGTGACGGTTACAAATACTTGCTACATACCGCTGCTTTGGAAATCCAAACATTAGATCTTGGGTGTAACAAAAGGCTCAGTTTCCATATTTACAAAATGTCAAATCCACAAGAATACAAAACAAACCGGGTTTCACAGGTTTTTTTCGAATGATTATTCAAACCAGAGACTTGTAACTGTGGGACTATTTTCACGTGATATTCACTGGCTCATACGTGCTCTTGACATTTGTGAGGATTATGTCATCACTGTTCCTGACCGACGAGCACTGCAGGAGGTCACACAGCAGCTGACAGAGACCTCATCACTGTTTGTACCTTTGACTCTCAGTGGGACTCTGGTCAGTCATCACACAGAATGGCTATGCAAACTGTGGCCGGTGCGCTTTCACTTTAGGATACATGCAAAACCAAATACACCACCGAAGGAAGAATTTTCATAATTTTGAATGAATAGGTTCATAGTGGATGACCCGCTCCGTCTCCTGCCGCTACAGTCGGCTGTGCAGCATCAAAATTTGCATGGGTAAATATAGGTTTTTGTCCCGTTATCATAACCAGTGTTGTGGCAGCAGGGAGGCTGATGGACAGACGGGAGGCTGGAGAGGAGGGATGGCTGCCCTGTTTAAACCTTGGCAGGCAGCCAGCGTGCTGCTGCCGTACAAGTTATGAAGCGAGCCACAAGTGGGCCAGTCCTCGGTGATGATGATATTAGAGGATTAAGAGTTATTTTATTTGGGGGGGGGGGGGGCTTCCTCAGCCTACACAGGCAGTCTACTCTGGTCTAGTCTCACGCCAATGCAGTGGCACAGCGATGCACATGTTTCACCCCCGGAGCAGGAGAGAGGGCTCTTACATAACACGGGGGAGAACTGTTACACTGCGCAGCGTGACGCGACACGGCCCAGGCTGGAACCCTTGAAGCATCATCACAAAATGTCATCGCTGCACCGTCACCACCGGAGCAGCAGCAGAAGCAGCGACTGCAAATGTAGAACTGAGAAGTTGCTTTATTCACCTTTTAAGATATGCCGCTTTGACTATGAATTTACCATCAAATATACTGCAGTAAAATGACATGACTCCATTATGCCTTTTCTCTTTGCTAAAGGGTCAGGTGCAGTTGTCTGCGCGCCACTTTTAAACCCCAGGAGTCCCATTACATCACACGCACAAGGACAGCCATATGAAATGGCTGTTGTGCACACTCAGTTCTCGTCCAGCAGTTTTCACTGGAGGACAATCATCTTGATTCCTCATTCGGAAAGACAAACCATCGAACGCGCGCGCACGCACACACACACACACACACACCACACACACAGAACTACAACCAACTAACTCTACCCTCCAGTTTAGAGCTTCCAGTAAGTCTCTTTCATTTCAGAATCTCTTCCTCCATGTAGGCCATTTTCTTTTACTCGTCTCCCCCCTCGTCCCCCCCCCCCCCCCCCCCCGCCCAATCATGCCCCCCCTCCCCCCACCTGTGCACCGTCTTCAGGCTGCTGGTTTTGTTCCTGTCAAATGAAGTGTACAGCACATTAAGGTCATAATAATCCGTATTGTATTCTGATGTAACCGACAATGGCATCATGAGAGGCACTCAAATCTAGCAACTTCACTGGAACGTGACCAACCCGGTACTAATCTGTGCATTTAGGATTTGTTTTTTTCGTGTCGCTTCAACAAAAAATGCGGGAACAGATTAACAAATAAATTAGATAAATATGATGAACAAAACATGCATTTAGCATTTTTGTATTTTTTTTTGCTCTGCAAGTTCACATTTCATGGAATGAGATTATTGTGCTACAATAAATTTAAACAAAACCTGTACAGTACGTTTACTCGCAACCACTTAACAATGACCCGAACTAGAACTATTGCTCGAGCGGAGAGATCTATTCGACAGCTACGAGTTCTCAGAGTAAACATTCGTGCACGCAAATGCATCCAGACCAATGAGCTCACTCTGCCGTTGCTTCCAACATCACGATCAAATCGTCCTACCTCAACGTGAAGTCTTGAAAACTCTGGATGGCCTGAATAAGCAGGAGACGGTCCGAGTGTCTGCTGTCTATTGGACCGCTCGTGGAGAGGATGCAGAGAGAGAAGTGTGCATGCAGGCAGCTGTCAAACCAATGGAGATTTCACTTCGCTCTCACTGGCTCACCATGCCCACCCTCTTTCTCTCGCCCCTCCCCTCCTATCGCCAGTCTCTTCATGCAATCTCCCCCCCTCCCCCTCCTCCTTTCTCTCTCTCCATCCCTCCATTGCTGATCCTGGCCCAGCCTCTCATCCGGTCATCCCCTGTGACATAACGCAGAGCAAGAATGTCGCTTTGTTTGGAGCCAGCGCTTTATATTCACGTTCATTTGCACGAAACCGGGCCGAGTGTCGTGATAATGAGGTAGTGGCGACCGGAGCGGCGGTTAACGCGTCAAGTCACGTGACCCTTAAATCAGCATGACCTCGTTCGTGGAGCCATCTGTGACACAGTGTTCCACTTATTACAACTAAACGCTCACAATGGGACGACATATCAGTGGCACCTTGCATAGTTTAAATGCAAACTGCAGAGATTACTGGTCCGCTCACATGAGAGTTCATGTTGTGGGATGGTTAAATATGCTAAAGTCAAAATCCAAAGCATTAATATATCTGCTATGTAAAGATGTGGTGGAGTGATGGTTGCGCTCCCTCCGTGTGTGTTGTAATCGGAGCTTCTCTGTGCTTTGTTTACATACCTGGACCGTGCATGAGTCCCGGTGTGTTGTGCCCCACTGGCTAGCTAATGGCCGCCACGCAACGACCCCACCCTCTGCTTCCCCCTCAGGGTTACACAGCTAGCTCAGTCAGCAGTGTTGCCATTGTTCGCACTGCTCGGGCTGTTAGCACCACGAGCTGTAAGTCGTCACCGCATTGAGAGCCTTGTGGAGTCAAACCCTCAAATGTAGACGTGCTCTGAATGTGGAAGTCTGTACCTTTAAATAAGCAGATTATCCTCGTCAAAAAACGTCAACAATTAATTTCTCCCGAAGAAACAGCAACATCTTATGAAACACAAATACTATCACATGTTAAACCCATGATTAAGTGTTGTCAAAAGATGGACATTCAAGTTGTAAATGACCACAAAGAAGATCGTATGAAGCGTTTAATTCGTTCTGGCTGATAGGAGGACAGGTGTTACTGGTTGTGTCAGTATTATTTTGTAAAAAAAAAAAGACCAAACAGGGCCAGTGAAAGGGTCTCTTGGGTATAAAACATCTGTGCAGGTAACTCACTGACGCCCTCATCTGGCTATTCTGAGTTCTGCACATCTCATTGACTTCATATTTAAGCATGGTGGAAGCATTCTCCATCTAAATATGCACTACAAGAACTATTTAGACTTCCAGGTGACCAAGTATCAAATAAAAGGGCGGGCATATAAAGCTTTGGTTTAAAAACTCACCCATCCCCCTTGCTGGATGATGTAGCCCGCTTCATCCTCCTCTAGGAAGCGCACCCCCAGGTGCAGCAGAGTGGTCAGAGGCTGGCCTTCGCTTTGTAAAGCCTGCAGCAGCACCAAAGGGACGAGCACCTGGGAGAGAGGAGTAGACGTCCAAAGGTGAGGGGAGAAGCAGAAAGGACGGCAGAGGTAATCCATCTATGAAATGGAAGATTAAATGTTGCACCGTTTGCATGTTTCATAAGAACCCACCTTGCTCCAGCCTCCCTGTGTGTGTATTGAGAGATCCTGTGTTGTGTCTCTGAATCTCTGGTAGTCCAGAGGCCTGAAACACACAGACATAATCACTGGTAGTAAACATAAAAGGTCTACATATCGCTGTTTATATCGGGGCGACTGTGGCTAAGTGGAGCGCAGGGCCGTCCGTCAATCAGAGGGTCGGCAGTTCGATCCCCGGCAAGACACTTAACCCCAAAATTGCTCAGAATCTGAATTGTAAGTCGCTTTGGATAAAAGCGTCTGCTGAATGACTGTAATGTTTAAGAATTAGATAGATGTGTCTAGAATACAAGAGTTATTGACACTCAGCATCCAACATTAACTTTTTTTATTCACCTGCCAAGAGCTGCTAAATAAAAGCCTCTCTTGTATTCATTGCATATTGTATTTCTGCGACCATGAAGTCAGATCTATGTTGGGTTGGTGTTCACAAAGTTCACTAACTGATCCCGTGTGTGTGCCAGTGAAGCCACACACTCCTCCTTGGTCAAATTCACACACACAGCTGTAATGGCTTTGTGTTATGCATTGTGCTATAGAATATAAATGTGTTTGACTTGTAAAGCGGATGTCATGCTTCAAATTAAACCCTATTTTATGGCCGGAAATTGGTGTCCCTTGGTTTTCTTCCCTTTTTTTTGCATATGATTCAATATCCATGGAGCACGTCCAAAAAGCTGCTTCATATTATCTGGGGTACTTCCCCTGAGCATGAATGGTCTTTTGCTCAGGAACACAGTTGGACGTTGCCCAGTACAACCACAGTCTTATCTGTTGGTCACAGAGCAACTCCAGGAACAGCTGGTGCTGATGCCTTGCTCAGGTGAACCTCCCCTTTGTTCAAATGACTTCGATTCAAATCTACAATAGTGTGGTTGCATATTCATCGTCTGTGTGAACGCTGTGTGACAACACCGTTCCCCGTGATTGATGGATTTTCAAAGCGGTCTGGTTTAGAAAATTAAAAATGAATGTGTGTGTGTGTGTATACGCGTATGGGAAAGAATGTGTGTTACGTCAAAAACTCATGCATGTTATTGTGTTCAATCTTAATACGATCAAAGCTGAATGCAAACCTTTCAGACACTTTCATGCCGTACAGTTCAAGAGTTCACCAACAAAGAAAATGACCTAAACAGCAGTACATCAACATTGACATTGTCATTCCTATGAGATTGTAGCTCACACGCTGTATGAATATAGTGAGGAAAACAATCATTGCTGACTGCTGTAGTTGCTGCACCGGCTCCCACCATTCTGTTTTGCGGTCAGCCGAAGCGCAGATCGTCTCAGAGCAGCGATGCCGCCGATCTACACCAGTGTCGACGTGAAAAATACAAAATCGATCGAGAAAGTCAGAGAGTTGTAAACTGACCCTGCGAGGAGTGTGTGTACAGCTGCTGCCAGATGTGCGTCGAGCTCCGCGGCCACGCGGTCTCCCACTGCAGCGAGGCAGTCTTCAATTGAGGACTCTGGGAGGACCGGACTGAACACCAGCGACGTGTGCCGGTCAAAGCCTGTTGTGGAAAAGGCTGCGAACACACAGAGCACAGGAGAGAGAGAGAGTTATCTCAGACAGGAAGTGCAGTTCATTAGGAATTATTCCCATTGGCAAATGAGTTATCTATGGAACTATGGTTATCTGAGTAGCATGAATAAGTGTCTCGCACACCTCCATTGAAAAATAAAGGATGTTGGCTGTCAGTGAGAGAGGGGATTCTCTCCTCATGAATTGGGTTTACACCAAACCATCCCCCACTCAAGAAGCTCACCGCTTCCTTACTAGACACTCACTCGTGTCATGCTACTCAGAGAACTGTGGTTATGTAAAGAAACCAAAGTTCTCTTTCGCTGCATACATCTGATGTTGTACATTGACCCGTGGACTCCTTTACATAAGGAGACCAATGCTTTGCATGAACAACGAATGGCACAAAGAAAAGACAGAGTTTTACAACATTCAAGGTTTTTGTGCGTTTCTTTAATTTATGTATACTGTGCCTTCGAGTTATGATAATTCCAGTTCATGAGACCTGAATAGTACTCGTATTGTGTGTGTGTGTGTGTCCACTTTACATGCAGTGATTTCATCGTCCAGTTGTCTCAGCTCTTCTTCGTGCTCTTTTATCATTGTGCGCCCCTCGCTCTCATTTTGGGCATCTCCTGAAAGAGAGATAAACACATGACATATGAACGGTGTCTCTCTCGCTCTATCACCCAAACACAGACAGACTCCTCACAAAGACGATACAACCACCAATTAATGAAAACTGTTGTGCACGTATATAAACACCAACTGTCCTGGAGGGGAGAAACATGTTTGCGGGCTCGGGTTCTACTAATACCAACGGCCTTTCACTTTCAACCCATTCTGCTGAACTCAAACAGGAAATAGTTGAAAATGGAGCTCTCTCAGGACTGAGACAAAGGCTGCTGGTGAATGACTATAGAATATGTGGAGCCCCGGCATTGATCAGACTCCTTCCGGTTCACTCGCTCCGCTCAAAGACGTTGGTTGTATCCACTATCATGGAATGTGGACGATCAGGTAATAGAAAAGAAACACAAAGGGCCTTTAGGTATCGCTCCTCATTGGTTTTTCCAATTAATGTTTTTGCGACGGAAATCTGGCGTTTATTTAATTTATTGTATTTAAACAGGAAGGAAGAGGAAACTCAGCCAACCCCCCCCCCCCCCTTTTCCCATTCTGTGTGTCCCTGCAGCTCATACATGAACCCCCTAAAAGGGCCACTGTTGTTTTTTCCTGGGCTCGGTGCTGTTTCAGCATTCAGCCAGACGGCTAACCGGACAACTATTTTGCGTTGGTTCATTGGCGTGTGAGTTATCCTGCAGTGATTACACATGACAGGCTGTCACGAATGGGACCGGGCCAAGCGGAAAGCTGGGATCAGCCCGGGATCAGCCCCTCCGCGCCCATTCCAAGCATGCACACAACAATAAAAAAGGGATGGGAAATATAGGGACCTCCCCCCTCTGTCTCTTTACTATCGCTCACTTCTGCTTTTTCTTGCTCATAATGCATACGCAGTTTTGTCTTTCCCTTCCAAGTGTTTCTCAGCCTGTAATCAGTCAGATTTCTTTCGCCACTAACAGACTGTGGCCATGGCTTCTTTATGGTCTCTCTGCGCACATTGATTGACTAAAGAATTACAAATGGGACATATCTATACGTGTCAAATAGGTCAAACTCTGTTCAAACGGCACTCTGCCGTGTGTGTGTGTGTGTGTGTGTTAGTATGCTCGGTACACAGGGAACAAGCTGGAACGACTGCATGCTGCGAGCCTGAAGTCATGGCGCAACCTCTGTAAAGAAAGACCAGTCTTCAGCCACGCTGGACACCGTATTGAAAGGATCGTAGCTTTCACATGACATCTATTTGTTTGCAAGCAGCGGGTACTATATTTACTGTCATGATTACATGGGCACAACAGTCTCCGGGTGCGTTTCTGTGCCACTGTCAGCGAAGGCTAAATCGAGCAACGAAAATAGGTGGCAACCTGCCTGCACACCCTGAATATCTGTCACTGCGCTGTGTCGATGTGCGCACAACTCTATTTGTGTACTGCGTTAATGCATGTGTGAGGTTTGCCCTGAGATGTAGAGAGCGGTTAAACAGGGTGTCCTTGACAGTACTTCTCTTTGGGAGACATGAGATATGTCATTGCTGCACTTTAACTTCAGATTGAAGCACTACCTCACGTCAGGTTACACCTAAACTACATTAGGAGTGAGAAGAACATTTACCCGCTAATCTAAAGTCTTTCCCCTCACCTTGAGGAATGGTTCGTGCCTGTGATCTGCCGACGGGCAGCATTGCCAGGTAGTTGAGCACAATGTACTTGGTTTCATAATGGAAACCCTCAGGCACAGTGGCGGTGATGGAGGCAGAAGAGGTGGCGGGGCCTGAGGTAGCCATTGAACAGACGTCAGACTCTCAGGCACATGCGTTTTTTTTACAGTCACAGCCGGACGTCTCACCTGAGGAAAATCAGAGCCACAGGAGGAAAATTAATATGTTGATTTGACAATCATGATAGCTGTAGTTCCGTCAAATCTGGCCAAAACACCCATTCATGAAATTCACATCACATCAGACTTAAATGTCCTATCTGACATCTGTAAAATGAAATGAATGTGTCACTCAGTGTCATCACAGGCATGGTATCAAAATGTCTTATGCCCATTATGCAAAGTGGACATGGTTACTTCCTCATCCAGCAAAGTGACTGCATGGCTGCTGACTGAGAACCCAGAGGTAGATAGACCCAAGACACATGGGTACTTCACCGTACACGTGGTGTACAGAGGGGGTTAAAAGGGCAGTACGTGGCTTTATTAAACTAGTATTAAATGGAAGTTCAGCTCACATCGTCCTCCAGAGATGCGGCAACACCATGCGGACCAAAAGTGAAATTATTGTCAAGTTCGACAAATTAAAAGAAGAAACACTTTCCGGCTTGAGCTGTCAAAATAAAACCTCTAGCTGCTCTATGGCGATTCCGATACCAAAGTTTCTACGTTCAGATAATAACTTTATAACGACTATAACAATTGGAATACAACCCACCATTATGTTCATTCTTCCAAAGTGACGGCATGGCTCCAAAATACAAAGACATAACGTTATAAGCTCATACGCAATTACCTAAATACCGTTTGTCTCGTTAGATAACCGAATTAACTAGAATTAACTGACACATTTCATAATTGTCTGGTACGCTGAAAAAGTACGCTTTTAGTCGTTTTCGCCGGAACACCTTCTCACACATGCGAGCTATAACGTGTTAGCTAGCTCAACGTTGACGTTTCACGTTCAAGGTGATATTTCGGAGACGCTAAACTTTCATTGAACTTAAATTCAGCCAAAGTAGAGTCGACTTCTTACCGTACTTGACCAACGGCAAACAGGTGCTGACAAACGACAGGTAGAATGGAAATATGCGACACAATCCCCTGCAGCAGCAGCAGAAGAGAGCAGACCACCACTGGCAGGCAGCAGCAGCGCTAGGACAGTGTGTGCTTTGGAAGCTTGACAAGCTGGCGATATTACATCACCAAACGTCCTGTTACAACTTTCAAAACAACACTCTCGGTAGTAACGGGGTTACAACTTTTTTTTTTAACGATAACGTAACGCTTACTTTGTGTTGGATCGAACATTAATCTTCCCAGTGCCTTTCAAAGTGTCTTTCAGTGCATCCATGGGAAACCCACGAGGATGTCAGTAGAGCACCTCTGTAACCGTTCGGTACAGAAAGGCCGAACGTGACTTCTCGTAGATGAAAATTATAATCGTCCCTGATTCTTATAATTAACTCTACAGAGAGATATATTTTAAACTTATATACATAACTAACATCATGATACTCAAATATGTAACATCCTGTCAAATATGACATATGGGACTATAACAATTACTTAAAAAGCGGGCAAAAAAGTGTGCACAAGAAGCTTGCCTGCCCGAGTAAACACAATGCAGCATTATTGAGAGGTATCGTGAATAAATATGTGTATGGTGTTCTGCTCACAGTTAAATAAATTGAAATATTGGAAAATATATAATATACCCTATTCCAAGGGTGACATGTCTTATTTTGAAAGTTATAACCGGATGTTGTCTTCGTCTCGTATCGCTAGCTCGACTTTAATGCAAAAGAAGAGGAGAAGCATGTTGTCCTAACTGTTTCTGTGTAACTGGACTGTCCAAGTGGTCGGGAAGACGTTGTTTTTTTACAGTCTCATAATAAACAAAGTTATTTAAGGACAGACATGGCGCTTACAGATGCTGACGTACAGAAACAGGTAACGCTAAAGTAATGTTAGACTCGAAACTATAATGTTCAACCACATGTATCCCTAACTTAACGTAAGTTCTAACTTTAGGTTGAGTTAGCGAACATATAACGTTACACAACACGTTAACGCTAGCCAATGGGCTAAAACCTGAACTAAGTTACCGTTGCGTGTTAAAGTTAGCTGCTTAATCTATATATGCACTAAACTGTCGTTTTAACTTGTGACGTTGTTGCTAAACTCGCGTTATTTAGTTTGGCTGTTGGTCCATTCTACATAATTGTGTTAGCTAACGTTAGCTGTTACATTATCACACAAATTAAACCGCTAACGTTCCCAGTCACATAGTCTGGCAGCGTGACGTTAATGTTGAACGAAATACGTCTTTCTTAAGCTGAAGTTGGATGAGTTCTCAATCTCAACAAACTATATTTTGTCTCTTGTGGCAGATCAAGCACATGATGGGCTTCATCGAACAAGAGGCCAGTGAGAAAGTGGAGGAAATTGACGCGAAGGTAATTGCAGTTTAGTCTGTCTCTGTGTCTGTCTGTCTGTCTCAGTCTGTCTGTCTGTCTGTCTCAGTTAGTGTGTCTCTGTCTGTCACTGTCTTGTCTGTCTCTGTCAGTCAGTGTGTCTCTGTCAGTGTGTCTCTGTCAGTCAGTGTGTCTCTGTCAGTCACTGTCTTGTCTGTCTCAGTGTGTCTCTGTCAGTGTGTCTCTGTCAGTCAGCGTGTCTCTGTCAGTCTGTCTCTGTCAGTCTGTCTCTGTCAGTCTGTCTTAGTCAGTCTTGTGATGTCCACTGCTACATCAGTAACAGGCCTCGTCGTTCCGTCTGTTTTCAGGCGGAGGAAGAGTTCAACATCGAGAAAGGTCGTCTGGTGCAGACTCAGAGGGTGAAGATCATGCAGCACTATGAGAAGAAGGACAAGCAGATTGAACAACATAAGAAAATGTGTGTTGTTGGTCACTTATTGCCAGTTTAGGGAAACAATGCTATTGGTAGAGAAGGATAACGTTTATCTTTTTTTTTTTTACACACCCTAAAAGTGTGAGCAGTGCATATACAGGGCCTGCCCATTGGACCGTCTCATGTTTTTTTTTTTTTTATTGAATCAGTTGATGTAATCAGGTTTCAGACACTGATCGAACGAAAAAACGATATAATGTCATATAAATTCAGCGAAATTATGACACAAATTATTGTTCCTTCCCCTTTAAATCCTTATTTAACGGAGGCACCTTTGGTGTTTTTAAGCTTTACTGAATAAAGACAAAGTAGCGTTCCCATATCTTATGTTCAGGGACCTGGACTTCACAGGACAAGGATCACAGACTACATTAGTGTGAGGGTACTCACTGACCTGGAGATAATGCTACACCACAACAGCCTTTTTTTGGAGCTATTGTATGGGTTTGCCGTCATTGTTTTTCACACACTTCATCCAAATTCTTCAATTTGAATATCCACAGCCTTGCATTTTGTGAGACTTTGGCAGTCTTGAGTGGTCCTCCGATAGATCGAGAGACCAAGTTGAACTAATATTCTAGCTGCGTCAACATATTGAATCAATTCTTATCAGATACATTTTTTTTTTCTTCTTTCAGTCACTTTTGTTGCTCTGAGCTTTTCTTTAGTTCTCGTTACAGTTGAACGGAAATAAATATATGTAACCACATCGCCTTCCTGGACATGGACGTCCCACGATTCGCCTCGTAAAATCCCGTTGTAATACCTAAGGCGTCTTTAAATCGGTGTGTTGTGAGGACTGGGTATCATGCGGAACGTTTTCATGTCTGCGGATCATTTGCTCGTTTGACTTTTCCTTCCGCTCTTCACAGTCAGATGTCCAACCTGATGAACCAAGCAAGGCTGAAGGTGCTGAAGTCCCGCGACGAGATGATCACGGTGAGAGATCAAGGCTCATATTTTACACACGTGTATATATTGACACAGTCCTGCTTGTATACCGTGATATAAATGTTATTTGTTCCAAAAGATCTGAAGGTTCATGAGCAACACGTTTATGTCTTTAAAGTTATCTAAATAACTCAGGGAAACCTCTGTGCTCTACTTGTCTTCCTGTCCTCAGGATTTGTTGAGCGAGGCTCGTCAGAGACTTGCAGAGATTGCAAAGGACGCTGCGAGTTACTCCACCTTACTGGAGGGCCTGGTGCTTCAGGTAGAGTCGCTCTCATGGGAGGGTACAGGTGGACACACAGCTGATCGGTGTGTTGCTTCACTGCGTTTTCTGAGTGTGCGTTTCACTTTTTTTATTTTAGGGTTTCTATCAACTGCTGGAACCGAAAGTTACCATTCGCTGCCGACAGCAGGATGTAGAGATGGTTCAGGTGAGGTTGAGTTAAATATGGGGCTTTATGTCGTAGTTATTGTAACAAGGTAATTAGAAAAAAACAGCTGCTTCATCCTTTGTTACATGTATGATAGCAGCTAGTGTTGTGTTTGTAAGTCTTTGCTTTATTGCTTGACAGGCTGCGGTTAATAAGATCATCCCAATCTACAAAGAGGCCGTGAAGATCAACATAGTCGTCAAAATCGACCAGGAACGCTTTCTTCCGTCAGAGATGTAAGACGGTTTAATGGACTTTAAGACCAACTCTTAGTCTACGATGTTCTATGTATTGTCAGATTACTTTTTTTTAATGACAAAGCGGGAAGAGAAAACAATAACAGTTTGGTTATCTCACAATTGTGTAAACTCTTTGTTTGAACAGCTGCGGCGGGATAGAAGTGTACAATGATAACAGGAAGATCAAGGTTTCCAACGCTTTGGAGAACAGGCTTGAGCTGATGGCACAACAGGTAGAATTTGTAATTTGTGATTTTGGGCTATACAAAAATAAATTGAATTGAATTTAATATAATGTATCTAAACTCCAAAGCACACATTTATCACACTGTTGATGTAGTTTCTGCTGTTTGCCTGTGGAGGGCAGCAGAGCCCACAGAGCTACACACATGTTACCTGAACTTTAATTGGGTGTTACTTAATTAAGCAATATTTTTACGAATGGGGGAACACTGATTCTTCTTTTTGCTTGGATTGTAGATTCAGGGGCAGCAGGAAAGCCGGTTGTTTACCAATTACAGACACTAAACTGTCTTCAGTCACGCTTTGTGTTTGGGCGACCTGCTCGTGTTACAGATGAACCTTGAGAGGGATTTGTTTTGAGCAAGCGTCACGACATGGTTTCTGCTTCCTACACACAGCTGCTGATGCCTTATCACTACATAGACATCCTCTAAGTCTAAGATGTATTTTAATATTATTTAATAAACCCCACGTCTGCACAAAGCAAGGCCAAACATCTTTGTCAAAATATATATATTTTTCACTTTTTGCAAGCAAGAAGCTTTCACTTATCTTTAAGTTTTGCCACTCAACGTCTGCGTCCTCAACGTTGTTCATGGAGATTGTTGGGAGGTTCAATGATTTATCCAGGTTTGTCCTTTGAGTGTCTTGCGTGTACTTATTTGTGTCCTGACTTTACGCCTGACAGATGATGCCTGAAATCCGAGTGGACTTGTTTGGAGCCAATCCAAACCGCAGGTTCACGGATTAGCAGCGGATTGGAAGAGAGCAGTGTGGACACGGCTGACCAAAGACCTTCATCATCGTGAGCACGAGTCTGTACAATCACTTGATGGGATGCTACTGATGTGTTGAAATAGCTTTTTTTTTTATTGTTTGCACTAATTGACGTACGGTAATAATGCAACAAGTGCACTTTTATTTACCGGTATGTGTAAGCGCCCTCTGTCTTACCTCTGCTTTACGTCTTCCTTCAGTTGTTTTGGGAAATCTGTTGTAATCAAAGCTACATATTTAGGTCACCAAATATACACATATTCCCTTCACATGCCTAGTCTACAGTCCAGCCTATAATGCTGTGGATTATATGGTATGTTTGCCAAACATCTCTTCTTTTTAAATAGTTTTACTACGTGTGCATGCGGACAGCGAAAGGATGTTTACCATTGTTCTGAAGCACTTAACATACGAAAGCCAAATAAATAAAAAATAAATAAATGTGTGTGACACCGGGAAATGAGCACGTATGAGAAATCTTTATTTACAGCTTGTAAACAAACATTTTACTCCGGCTACGACTCGACAATGAGGAAGATGTAGTAGTCTGGGTACGACAGCCACATCAAAATCCGTCTTGCATTAAAAATGTAAAAAAAAAAAAAAACGTGGACTTCAGTGATGGCAAACAGTTGGCAAGACAAGGTGCCCTACCTTTATGTAGGTGCCCTACCTTTACGATATTTGTTAGACCCCATGTGTCTAACAAATATCACTGTCCTCGCTAAGTGGGACTCGAATCAATGTTTCAAAACTCCCAATTCCACTGAATTCATTTAAGACATACAGTTCTGATGATTTAGAAATCTACCAGCATTACAAGGTGCTAATTGCAATTTTTTTTCCGTTTTTGTGCGCACGTCATTTGTATTTTTATGTGTAACTAAGCGTAATATATGCTTCTCAGGTTTTATTAAAGCCCTGCCGAGCTGTGTGGAACAGAGGAAGTGAAGGCTACGAGACAGGGGCCCAGCGGTCTAACCGGTGGCCTTTAGGCAGGAAGTGAGCCGTGTGTGAGGGTGTATTGTACGTTAATGCCGGGGATTAAAGCATTACCATCAGATTAACAACTGACCTCAGAGTTTCTGGCGGCCAGCAACTCCCAGTCCACCGACGGAATCCCAAGATTACAACTCGGACCTCCCGGGTGGAGTGGGAGGAACGCATTACACAGGGTAAGCAGAAGGAGAGTGAGCGAAGTTTCCAGAGAAACGCGTCAAACATTTCAATCTGATGAGGCATTTGACGCCAGTTTAGACTCTGACATTCAATGTGATGCAATCTTAGCTTTTGATGAAGATTGAAACTTGCATAGGATGGTGCACAGTTCTCTGTCATGACCACACAAATGGTCAGATTGGCTTTTTTAGTCAGCAGCCTCAAACCACATGCAGCAGCTCTCTCTTAATAATCCTTCTCGGGTGAAAGGTAACAGACCCAGACATATTGCAGCAAGCACATGGCATCACCTCGACAATTTGGGACACACATCCTCTGATTAGTCACACACATACACAGGACCCTGTTTGGCAGCATGAAAAAAACCCGAGAGAGACTTGATTAGTGATTAGAATCCGTTGGTCCACATATTAGTAAATAGACCCTCTTCATATGTCAGACCATCCCTCTTCCTTTGGTTAGGCAGACTGCGGCCGTATTTCCCTCTCTCTGTGTTCAGCGTTCGCTCAGTTGTGTCATTCATTCACTTAATTAAAGCAGCGGGGACAAACGCGTTCACCGCCACCAATGCCAAGCGCCGCTATCCCAGCAAGCCCAGCACCGTCTCCCCGACCCCAAGGAAGTAGACACCCTGCGCAATGCCGAAAAGAGGAGCGATGACCAGAGCGCGACACGCCGCGCCCTTCAGGAATGCCGACGGGCCCTCCCGCGCCATGATGCGCCTGCAAAAGTACACAGAGAAAGGAGAGGGAACATGTTACATGGCCCTCCACACTTAAAGACATTAAGGCAACACATGCTTTCTTACAGGCTAAATTCTTACCGTGTGCAGTCAACAATTCCTTTGTAGGTGTCCTCCCCGTCACCTTTTTGCAAGGTCTGCAGACGAGTCTTTATGACTGTACAGGCATTTAAACCACAGAGGTGTAATGTCATTTCATCACATCAATATACATATATGTATATACACCTGCTATCTTAGTGAGATCCCCATTCACACCCCACCTCCTGCCCTACGATCTTCCTCACTTTGTCTGTATCTTCCTCCCACTTACCATCCAATGGCGTGACAGCCACAGCTGCCACTGAGCCTGCGCCGCAGCCGGCCAGAAAGGACTGCCAGAATGGCGCCCGAGCCTGCACGTCACCCACTTTTTCCCGGCCCAGCGCGTTTAGGTTGGCAAACAGCGGGAAGTAGATCATTGAGAAGGGGACATCCCTGAAAATAAGGATTACGGAAATGTTTGATTGAAGGAAAGGCAGAAAGGAAATCATCTGAGAGGGATGCTAAGGGGATGGACTGTAAACAAAGGGAGAGAGAGAGAGAGAGAGACATGGCCCCATTCAACGGCAGTATGGCAGCCAGACAGCTGCAGGAATCTATTGATCAGAGTTGTCAGGAAGTACAATAAACTCATTAAAGCAGTGGTGATAGACTTGAATGAAAGGGGAGACGGAGAACGCAAGCAACTGTGCATGTACGTGGTTGTGATATTTTTCAAAGGTTTCCAGCACGAGAGCAAAGTATAAATAGCATAATGTCATGGACTGAGTGACACCACTGAAATCAGGAAGACACGGAATTACACTGGAGACCAGAAGTGTTTGGAATAATTCAAAACATTTCAAGATTCTGGAAAAAGACCAGATTGTGACCGGTATGAAGCTTTGATTTGCCTCTGTCTTTTTAATTTCATTGTCAAATATAAAATATCACGTATTGAAAGTGTGTGTGTTTTATCTTTTTGTGTGTATGACCTCATTAAGGTAGCTCCTGCTCCTCTGTAGAGGCCCTCCAGTCCACGAGTCTTCAGCAGCTCCACAGTGATGCCGGTGGCCGAGGGCCGAGGTGCCGGGCTCGGTCGCGCCGGTCGGGGGGCCGCCAATGATTGAGCTGGACCGGGGGCTGCAGCCGGAGCTGGAGTTGGAACAGGCCTCTGGGCAGCTGATAGTCAAACGCAGACTGCCCCAGGTTAGCAACAATCAATAGCTCAATAACAATACTCACATTATGTCTTAATTATTGGGAGGCATTGCGCGTATATGACTTAAGTTACACCAAGACCAGTGAATTGCATCCTTTTACGCTGACATGCATTTTGACAAACTGCTTCTTGGTATTTGTACGAGAAGAAAAACTGAAAGAAAACGCATTAAATCCAGGAACCAACTCACTGAGCCTTCCTGCATCCTGCAGCTGGATCTTAAGCAGCTCCATAGGAGTGGTGACGACCACCTGACAGGTCCCGGCCCCACAGCCTGCCAGTACCTCCCCCCACAGGGGTAAATGCCTGGAAACACAGCGGTGTCAATAACACATATACAACATGATCAAGAGCACGCTTTTGCAGTAAAAGGCAATTACTCCGTTTATTGAAGAGCAAACACACACTCCACATTTTGCTTCAAGCACTCGGCAAACCATGCAACAGTATCTTCTTTTTTTATTTTATTTTATTTTTAGCAAATTACACTAATCCATCTAAGACCTTAGACTTAAGTGCTTTAACACTGAAAACAAGATCAACAAACACACTTGTCACCGATTTGACTTTCATGGCGAATTTGTTGTTGTTGTTAATTAAGAGAACAGTATCGACTGTCATGCAACGAGTAGGTTTCAGCCGGACCTATTGCGTTGCTTGAGATGCTGTTTACGCGGCTTCCTTATATGATGCATCATTGAAGGGCAAGAATCTTATTCACCCATCCTTAGTGAGCTTCTGTCTGAAGATGTCATTGGCAGCCAGCTTGATGGCTTTTTCTGGTGTAACAAGAGTGAGGTTGACTGCTGCACCTGGAGGAGACAAACAGGCTGATGACAGACAGCAGCTTCCACTGAGGTACTCTAATAGAGCGGACCTACACGGTAGCTGATGGCTCACGTCTAATGGCAGTCGACGCTGGTTGTTAAGACAATAAGATGGAGGAGCGTAGGTGGCCAGATTAAGTTTATAGTAAAGCACGGTCGAAGTGTTGTTTGTCACTGGGATTAGAAATGCAAGAAATACCTCTGTAGCAGCCGAAATAGCCCTCCGAGCGCACCGTCTTTGCCAGGCAGTCCAACCTAAAAAAGAAGGCAATTTACATTTTGTCCCACCATAGCAATGTTCATATGTTTCACCATTAACTCTACTGACAGACGTTAAGGTCAAGTCAATTATATGCTTGATTTACAAGCATCATCACCGGTCTGGCCTTCACCCAAATCCACCAGGACCCTTTGTTCAGCCACAGCAACACACGGAACAGAGACCAGTGCTGTTAATGTTGAAGTTCTCTGCCTTTTCTTTGCAAAGAGCAAAAAAAAACAAAAGCCAGCCTTGTGACTGGGCCTTGAAGGGAAATTATCCGGGCTATTTTTCCATGTCTGACTCAGAGTGGAAAGCCTCAGTCTAAAATGTGGTAAACACAGGATGACCACACCCAATCAGCCAGCAATGGTGATGCCCACCAGATATGTGCAGTTACACATCTGTGGTTGGTGTGTCCTTTAAGGACACAGCATCTGTCTTTTGCTCTGCAGCTCTTCATTTTGTGTCCGGTTAACACACAATCACAAACTTAAGTAATTGAATGTGAAACAGTCCGAGTGCATTCGTTTGAACTTTTGTCTGGTTGTGGTTAAGCTACCATGGCAGGCTATCAAAACACACACTGTATACAGCCTTTCCCTTTCACTCACATGACGCCGTGAGGGAGTTTTGTACAAACTCACCAAAACACTGGGCCAAATATGGGAAGAGTATGTTGAGCTGTGCTGCTCCACCCTCTGAGATTCAGCGGAAAAGTATGTCGGCATCGTCTAAATCAGGGGTGTCAAACTCATTTTCACTCTGGGGCCACATCAGCATCACGGTCGCCCTCAAAGGGCCGGTTGTAAATGTAAGACGGTGTAAATGTAACTACGGTACTCCTAACATAGTTAGTTTAGTTTCCCGGGATATCTGTGACTTCCACAACACGTACTTCCAGTTGTGTGATTTCTCCTCCGCCATTGTTTCCTGTTGCTGGTGCAAAATGCATTCTGGGATATTTGGCTGTCCCAAGTACAGACAAGTCACCTCCGATGCATCCCGGGTAAAATGGGCAGAGCGAGCCACATCCGGGCATTAGGGCCGTGCTTGGCTCGATGTGAACTTTGAATTGGAACAGTACTTGGGCTGAGACTGATGACGTTTCAGTACAGAGAAGTACGCATGTTGAGAAACTTGTTGGAAATCCTCTTTATGGGCTGTTGCATCTCCTGTCCACCTGTTGTGATAGTTTTAATGTCGGCACACAGACAACATGCCATCTCATCACTTCGACTTTCTATCTCATAATTTCGACCATGGGGATATTTTTATTTTCACATCTAACTTTAAATTTTTGTAAAAATAAAAAAATAAATATTTTTTTTTTTTTTTGCTGGCGGATTCGTGGGCCACATAAAATGACGTGGTGGGCCGGGTCCGGCCCGCGGGCCGTATGTTTGACACCCCTGGTCTAAATACTTCTGACTTGTTTGAAGCTCAAATTTAGAGAGTGCTGTTTACCAAAGAGCACATTTAGCTATCATTCATCACCAGCAGATATTTTGCAACGGTTTTACAGTTCAGAGACTTGGCTTGGATTTGCATGCAGAAGAAAAAAGATTTGTCTTCCTTTCCTAACTCATAAAGATGACTTAAGAGGCTTTTTTTTCCCAACAAAAACTATTGTTTAGGGATGCTAAGAACAACTGCATACATGTATCGGGTTAACTCTGGGCCAGGGGAGCCCTACTCACATTCCTTTGTAGACTTGGACGCCCTGCTGGTTCTGTAGGCGGGTCTTGGCCAGGTCAATAGGAAATACACATGTCACACCAACCAGGCCTGCCACGCCCCCGTTAATCAGCTTAGCGGGGAGGCTGCTGAGGGATCAACACAGACACGGGCCCACATGCATGCACAGACCCATTGAAACACAGTCACCAACACAAGTCATGCAAATGACACATCCATTCAAGGACAAAAATAGAAATAAAAGGGACACAGAGAGAGAGAGAGGGTAAAAGCCCGATGTCAACCCAGCTGATGCTTCCACATTATAAGAATGCATTCTGATCCGTTTTCATTACGCTAAACAAACGTGGCAAAGATACTCACCTAACTTTCTTCTCCGCCATCCTGCTTATGTTTGGACTCCAGGCCCAAGACCACGACTCCTCCTCCTCCTCCTCCTCCTCCCCCTCCTCTTCGTCTTCCCTTTCCTCTTCCTCTTTCCTCCCACACTTCGGCACGCCACCCAATGTTGTCAACGCAGTTTAACCCTCACCTGCCCGCCCACGCCACAAAAGCAGCTCACTGCTTCTTTTAATGGGGCAGCAACGGACCGCCTTCGTACCCCCCTTGGAAGCCCTTTTTTTCTGTTGTGGACAAAACCACAACAGAATCTGTTGGTTCTGTGTCTTCTGGCCCAGCCTTTCTGCTTTGTTGCACCTCACACCAAAACCCAATCTTAAATCTGCCACTGCCTGGAAACACAAAACACATGCAATTAATAAGGATTAAGTCATTCGAAAGAGTACAAGTGAGACCACTGTTTCTCTAGTCTGTATGAGGTTTATCTTTCTCAAAGCCCTGTGTAGGAGTGTGTCTCTGTGATGGAGGATGGACACGCCTCACATTAACAATAGAGCCTATCAAGTCCAGATTTAGTCATTCATAAATGTGAATAGCGGCATACCCCAGGACTACCACACGGAGCCAGAACATCTTGAGTCTCTCTAATCTGCCCGCTAACAGGGATCAGAGTATTTGATCTCGCGAGGTGGGCCGAACTGAAAATGAGTGGAGCTTGCCGGTATTGTTTTACCGCATTTGGAATGCAGCATTTAACAAAGGACTGAAAAGGAGATTTGAATAGAAGTGGAAAAACTAGTTTGACATATTTTATTTGTTTGTTCTGGAAGTACAATATGTTGCCGCCCTGGGGAGATAATACAGATTGAAACCGTATCTTGATTCCACAGCCATTTCTTTCCTTTACTATGTTCTCCGTTTCTTCCATTCCTTTTCTCCTCCTGACTTCCCCATCTCCGTCAACTCCTTAATTAATCTCTCTCTTAATCTCTCCACCTCCATCCCGCCTCTATTTTTACCACTTTAAACCTTCACTCTATCCTCGCCTGTCCTCTCCTCTGAGAGTAACGGAAACATTTCATCATCAGTCATTTTGCTTTGTTCGTCTTCTCATCTTGATTTGTATAATTTCCCATCACCTCAACTTTTTCTTCCATATATGTCCCCTTCATACTCTGTCTTTTCCATCGCTGTATCCTGGTCACATTCTACACATGCCTTTTTGCTGAGTCTCTTTCTGTGAAACTTTCTTTCAGCTCAGCTCCATTCACGCACAGCAGTGACCCTGCCAAAACACAGACAAACGGTGCCTCACCCCAAGCCAACCTCCAGCTCCCGGACCCCCTTTTTTCCTCCAAAAAAACTGCACTGGAACACCCCGCCTGCCACCCAGTTCACACAGCACGAGTCCCAATGTGACAGCTTTCAGAAAAACTTCATTTTCGAGCATCACAGAGATATAGCAGCTGAAAATAGACGGGTCTTACCTCTGTCGGTGCATCCCACAGACAGGATCAAGCTGTCCACTTTCCTCTCACTTCAACAATGCGTGCAGCAATGGTAGTCAAGCGAGAGCGGTCTGAGAGAGCCAGCCGCCACTCAGGGGCCGTTGCACAAACACCGGCTTTGTCCTGCTGCCTAAGCCCCTCCCTCTCGTGGTGACAGCCTCAGCAACACAGCTCTGCACTAACACAACTTGACATAAACTCATGCTGCTGCCACAAGGCACACAACAGCCGGGGCAAACGCAGACAGTTATAACTCAATGTGTATTTTCTCTAAGAACATTATGTTTATATACAACATGAACAACAAGAAAGGGCTGCCCATCAGTCATGAGCTCTCTATTCAACGGTCCTGGTATTACATAACACCTCGAGGCACATTGAATTCCAAGAATGTTAACAGACTTACAATTACGACCAATGTAACAGGGGCATACCAATATATCACTGTCTGGGACAAGTTCATTATTTATATTGGGGAATATGTAAAGTTAGGTAATTATGAAAGAACAGAAAGTTATGTAAGGACATCAACAAGAAGAGCATGTGACTGCCACAGCAACCACTCATTGAGCCTAATAATGAGCATTGATTGATGTATTGATTCCTGTTGATGGAAAAAACAATTACTATCAGTGATCATTTCCCTCATCAGCTGGGATGACTTGTAAGCATCCATAGTGGAAGGAATCAAAGGGGATTTTTTTTTTAATAATTAATTTCAGCGTAAGTGGCAAAATGTGGCCCCTTATTTAATATATAGGGAAAAGCATAAGATGGAGACAGATCAACTTTCTCAGTCCCATGTGCATACACATATACTATTTCGTCGCTGATCATATGTGTTACAAAACCACAAGGCGCACTTTTTAATGAAAAGCTCTCCTGGGAAATATAACCTGATAGTTGTGGTGTCCTGATTTATTTGTTACTATTCACAAGTATAAGCAGCATTTTAATGAAGCTGGTCGAGGTGGAGCAAATTTGAATGACTTATTATACTGTTAGATAGCGTAATCAATAAAAGTGCATCATACTGATCTTATATTTTGAATGTATAAGTATAAAATAGCATGTATGGTATGTCAAAATTGTACAACAGCACATGAGCAAATGTACTGAGTTAGATTTCACCAAAATCCATCTATAGAGGCACCAGTCACCTCGTCTCAACCCAGAACAACCTGTTTCACCACCATCATCAAAACACCAAATTAATATATTTCAGAAGAATGGAGTTCAGTGAACTGTACAATATATGTTGAGCTGTCGTTTTGATTTGTCATTCTATATTATTCTATATAATAATATGGAACAGGCTCCCAGGACAATACACCCTGCTGGAGAAATCATGAGCTTTCCTCTTGCACCACCTTTAGGCCAAAACGTTAACTTGCACACTGGATATCTCATGAATCTGATCATTTAATTGTATGACATTAAATGAAATGCCTTGAATGGGGTTTACGTTTTGGACATAACTTTTTGAATTGAATTTGATTTATTTAAATGCATGATTATGCGTTAATTATACTTCCAATTTTACACATACTTTGAATCAGTACAAGCTATTTGAGTCAAGTGTTTTTTTTAAGAAAAGTTATTAAATCAAACCATTTTACCACATGTTTACCATTGTGTTTTTTTTCCTTTGGCAAACACCTGAGCTAGAAAACTTGGGGAATGTGTGACATGACCTTTCTTTCTTTTTTTTATCAATACAATGGGATATAATAAGAGATATGTGCATGGGCATCCAACCCTGAACACAGCCGTGCAGGGCAGAGTGTTTACTTTGGCCCTGATTTATTTGATGAATTTATTACTTTGGCTCTAACTGTCACCGAGCGCAACTGCTGTCTCATTGCGTGCACTTTTCACACATTGCGATGGAGGGAGCCCCCGTGCAGTGTAGAGGACAACTCCCACCGTGATGGTGTTTACAAAATCTAGCCTACACGGAGAGCTGGCAGTTTACTGTACACAACAATGATCAGCTGAACGATCATTTTGTGATTGATTGAAGGCTGTTGTAAATCAAATCAAAGGGGTGGTAGGTAAAAACAAAACAAAAAAAACGTTGACAACAGGAAATTAACGAAATTATAACGAATGTGCCAAACGATTTGAACTAAACCCTCATCTCCGCGCACGGAAACAACACTGATGCAACTTAAAACAAGTTACCTGGCTCATACCTGGTTCATGTTTTTATTTTTTTTTAATTCATTCACCATTCACAGGCATTCCCTTTAAACGGCGGCCGCAATAACCAAACCAATGGGTTACTGTTGACGTTAGACTTTTGCTACTGTGACGAGCAGAGATATCTAAGTGCAAACATGTTTAAAAGTGACATGTTATTATTGTAAAATATCAACATGGTCGACACTATAAAGAGTACTTGCGTCCAAATATAGTTTAACATATAGGTAAAGTAGAAGCCCCCCCCCCCCCCCCCCTCCTCGCCGTGCGGTGGTATCGCCCTCCCCATCTGTTCGGCTCCAGTGAGACTCTGATTGAAACAGATTGTAGCGCTCCTCGGGTCGCGATGGCAAATGTCCGACAAGGACGACACCAGCAACTTTTGTCGTGTTTGTAATGTTACGGAGACATTGTAAGTCGCCGAGGAAACTACCATCTAATGTGAACAACAGACGTGACACAATATCTCAAGTCCGAAGATGTCCCATGGATGTAGAGTTTCTGTGGAAGAGATCCAGTCCTGGTGGGAAGTCCCCGCCATAGCGCACTTCTGCTCGCTGTTCAGGACCGCGTTCAACCTGCCAGACTTTGAAATAGAGGTAAAATACAACTGTGGTAGCTTTCGGTAACACGAGTGTCTTTCATTGCGGAAATGAAAAGTTGTTTGTGTCAGCTTTTTTGTCTGCTTGGTCTCTTGGACCGCATTTAGTGTAACTAGCTATCCGGGTAACCAGCTTAGTGTCTTATGAACTTCTCGTTCACGAAGGCACTCCTGTTTGGTAACGAGCTAGCGTATTAGCACAGCAAAAAGCTAGCTTTAATTGCTAATTTCTGCTCTTTAAAGTTGTAAAATGACAGTGAAGACGTCCGCTGAATTTAGCAGCCATGCTACAGTTTAAATAAATAAAGTTACGTGTGGCTTTTATTATATATGAACGTCTGCTCTGCTGCCCCAGAGTAACTTTAGATAAAGGTGCTCTTGTAGCAACCATGTGCCCCGCTCGTTTGTTTTCATTTGGCCAGAGTCGCGTGCTGTCTATGTTGAAGAGCGACCCCATTCCAGGTCATTCACACAAACTGCAAACCAGAGGAGATGATGAGATTATGCTTGTGTGACAAAACGAGTGGGAAAACACGTGAACATTTAGGCATCATGTGTTTAGATTATATGTATATGCGACGCGTAGAGCCGAAAAGTCGCGTGATAACTCTGCTCGTGGTCTTACTGTTTCGCTTCCTTTTATCTGTCAATTGGCGTAAAAGTTAAGTTAATAGCACGAGGTTCGAGTTTATTGTCTTGCAGTTTGCGAGCCATCTGGCTCGAGGAGCCACAGGGACGCAGATGCTGCTCGGCATTGTTTGCTCGTCACGTACTGTTTTTGTTTCAAGAAGCGATGGTTCAAACGTGTATTCCCGATATCAATCGAGTTAGAAAAGCGACAGATGTAAGCCCTCTGACCATTAGAGAATAAACTACATGTATCTTATAAACGATTAGGCGACATAATACAACTTTACCACTCGACTCGACCCCCGTGTTAAAAATGTATTCGGACTTCACAGACCAGCTAATTCCAGCATGGATTTATTCGAGGTTTCTTTTCACATCACAGTTAATGTAGATCGTTTAATTCATCGAGGAATGATTGCACTTTTAGAGGAACTGGTGCGGTCAACATCACGCATCAACAGTCTCCCATCACTCATTCATCCCCACCCCCTTCAGGCGGAGGAGCACACGTAGGCATCGCTTTGTTATTAAACGAGGTGCGAGCTAGATGGGGGATCGCATTGCGCCAAGTTTACGTGAAAGTTGAGGGTCTTGTGCTGTTGCGTTTCTCCTCTAGAGATGAAACTGGACTAACGCGAAAATCCCCGCATTGTATTTGTGGGTTTTTTTTCTCAGTTACAAGGAAAGCTTCTGGATTTTGACTTTAACGCATCTGCAGACCAAAACAGGGTTTGAACCGTGCAGCCCACAGAGTCGTCTTTAACTGCATCACTGAGCACGTCGCATACAGATACACCCCCATCAACTGTTTCTATATTTATAGAGGATAGATTGAGATTAATGTAGTCGTCTGATACATCCCATCAGTGGTCAAGGTCATTACTCCTTTGGTGCTCAGTAGGTCTAATATCTACATTTATGATTATAATAGTCAATGGTGATAGAAGCTTACTGCTGTTGGTGCTTTGATTTGAAAGCCAGTGGAAATCCATGTCTTCCAATGAAACTTAAGTAATACTGTGTCAGTGGAGTGTAGTGTCGGTGCTGAAACCTCCACTTTAAACCATTCTGGTGGGAAAACATATTGCGAGTTCTCATCTTGTCACATATTTGTGGTATCAGAACCCAGTCCACGTCACTGAGGGGATGTTGGCGTTCTTCTGCTGGGACATGGGATCATATGTCATCACATCACGTTCTGTCAATGGCAGAGTCCCACTTCTTTAAAAGTCGCTGTGTTTGGATGAACATGTGTGAAACATATTCAACATTTGGATGGAATACTACTTGTAACCGGTGGGATCCGTTCTGATTGATGTTAGTCCAGGCAGAAGCCCCACAGTTCTGTGGGAAAGAACTGTAAAACTGTTTTAAAACCATCTTTGAAGCAGTCACGTGGTGACGCTTACTCAAAACATTTATAGTCCTGTTGGTTTGGTTGCTAGCTAGGCCTGTTTATTTGCAGCTTTTGATGAAGTTATTCAATTGCAAATGTTGTGCATCATCCGAGCACTACATCAATATATTTGACTTGATGTATGTACAGGTAACATATTGTCACGCACTCAAGCATATTTGGTCAGCTTAAGGAAACACTGTCTTGATACGTGTGCCTAATGGCTGAAGAAATCATGTTTTTCTTGCTTTCTTTCCTCAGTTTTTATTTCTAAAGATGTAGTTTCTTGCTTTTGAATTACTGAAACACCTGCACATGTTTGCCCACTTAAGTTAAGTGTTGTTTGTTTCTTAAACAGTGTGCCCAATGTAGTTCCTAGGGTTGTTGTGCATCAGAACATGACCTTTATATGGTCTTTCAGGCCAGACTGTGCTTTGGAGCTCAGCTTTGACGCCTAATGGGCTCCATACCATTTGGTGCGTAAAGTGGGCTTTTGGTCAGCTTTCATGTCAGGAAGTTATAAAAATTAGGCAACGCAGAACACCTTAATCCGACCTTCTGTGTTTCACACCGCAGATACCAGGAGGACTGCACAAATAGCTGCACTAAAGATATGACGATAAAAGCTCAAGGAGTCGTGGCCCAACTTGTCCAGCCCGTAAGCTGTCCACATTATCTTCTGGCTCTCGGTTAATGTAGGACAGTAGTCTGGAATGGCTTGTTCCAAAGTGAGGACATCAGAGAAATAAGAGGAAACTGTTAGTGAGACATGTTTGTTTTGCTGAATGCCACATACCGGCAACAAGACAAGCTGGCTCGGGCACTGTAACCGTTGTTTCCTTTGTCTCCACATACAGTTATATGGTTGAGAAAGTTGATGAGCCACGCATACATATTACTCGATCAATATTAAATTGACACCTGACAGTCTTTCAACTTGATGTCTCTTCTCTTTAGTCTTCCTCTTTCATGTGCTTTCGGCTGCACACGTGTTATAAACGGTACGGTAATGTCAGTCAGCTCCAGTTACAATCTCTGTATGTGCAGGTTGAATTACCCAAGAATCGGGGCTGGGAAACGGGCAGGAAGTGGCTGTCATTGGTCATGACAGAGTGGGGGGGGGGGGGGGGGTGGGGGCGTTGAGTGATTTCACTCTGTCATGTGCTTTAGTGTCCACACACTGACATAGCGTCAGTCCTTTTCTTGTGGACATAGCGTCGTATTGGCTGCCGTTGTCCTTTGTCCGTCACCATGTCCCCTAGTTTATAGACGGCGGGGGTCAATGTTGTGACCGCTGAGGGCCTCAACCAACTCTGCAGGGCAAAGCATTGCTATGCATTTCCTGGTTAGAGACCTATTCTGGATGTGTCACCTGTGGGGAGATGAGTTTTAAGGGTAGTGGGGGTGCATACTTTCACTCGTCTGAGGTCCGGTTGCCTATTTAAACACTAAACGCGTTTGAGTTTTTTTTGTTCGATGCGAGCTGAAGTGTAATGAGTAGAAAGATGGGTCCGATACTGACTCTTCACAGCTGGATTCGGTATCTGTGACAATCGGCTGATCTGGTGTCGAATGCCGTCATTTTAATAGCTAACTATCCAGTATTGCTATCTATAAATTAAGAAAGCAATGTTTTAGTCGAGCCTGATGTTGCCTTACATCAGGATTTAATAAATGAGCTGTCACTTCCACACAGTGAGGCATACAGCCTTATAATTCAACACTGCTATTAGATCGGTACTTGGTATCGACTGGAACCCAAAGCCCAGATATCAGTATCGGGACTTTAAAAGTTTGATGAATGCACCCTGAGTAAAAGTATTGAGAACTGGCCGAGGCAGCTGACGAAATACCTGCTGTCGTCTCACTGAACCACCTGTTTCTTTTTCTCTTAATAGAGACTCCTGTGATGGATGGCACATTTGAGATCACTGTGTTTTGTGCTCTGTGAAACCTATACCAGGGTGCATTTTGTCTGACGGTACTACTGTGGTACTGTTGGGGAAGCTCTTTTCTTTTTAAGGTGCTGGTCAGTGATAATCGAGCCCCCAAAAACAAATCTCCTTTGCTAGCCTTACAAAACAGCCCCATGCTCATTGTTCCTTGGGCTGATACACTTCACTGACACTGGTTTCCACTTTCCTCCGGCTGCAGGCAGCGAGCTGGGAAAGCGGTGCGTGGATGTGTGTGTGTGTGGACGAGACAGTCAAGTGGGTGAGATGGAGAGGAAAAGAAAGAGAGTGGGAGGGAAAGAGGGGCAGTGGAGGAAAAAGTGTACTCGAGATCGAGCGAGCGCGCTTCGAAGTGAATGGACATTAGTGTGGAGGAGTGGGAGGGTGATCTGCAGGAAGGAGGCCCGGGGTCGACATGCCTGTCCCCTGGCTTTTTGTCTCTGTGGCGAATGCTTGATTTCTTGGCTGTGTGTCTTTTTGAAATGAAGCCTCGAGCCCACAGACGCTGGTATAGGTCTCTGTTGCTGGATTGAGAATGATGTGCCCTTCATCACCAGACACGGACTTCTTTTGCCGATGACCTCTGTCCCCGTCATCTTCCCGCTCCGCTGGTGGCCCCGTTTGGCACATCGTCGTGCATTTGTTTTTCCGTATATCTTCATCAGCCGCCCGTCATAATCTACGTGGTGAACTCCTCTTAGGAGATACCCATTATTGGTGATTAGCTAAGAGACATGGGCTATTTATGAGCCTTCAAAGTGGACTTTCATTTTTTTTTTTTTCTCTCGTACAAATTACCACGCTCTGTGCAGTTCGCCATAATGCAGTTGTTTGTGTAAAAGCGCATTTCTTAGAAGCGTTTGACTGTGGCATTTTTAGGTTTATACTTTAAATTTGGCAAGAATGATATAACAGGAAAAAGAGAAATGACACCGCAGCACACAAAGCCAGGCAGCAGTTTTGATGTATTTGGAGGTAGAACGTTCCTTGTTCCATAACGAGATGTTTTCAGCGAGCCATTACCATCCTTGTGTGGGCCAAGAAACGAAGAGACACTCAACAAACTCTTTTTTTCCCTGAATACTGAAGGGACATTTTTTTAAATGTCTGTCTGGAGAAGAACCTTTGAGTTTGGGCATAAGACGCATAGATCTATTGGTGCCGTGGCTCTATGGATGGTGTTGTTGGTTGAACTGTATGTCAGTCCTCCCGCCACTTTGATCCACTCTGAAATATCTCAGCAGCTAATGGATGGCATCCACTTATCCTGTAACATATCTCTACATCTACGTGATGGACGGGCACAAGCATTTGTACAGACACACTCATGGTTCCCAGAGGATGTATCCTAATGACTGTGGTTATGTCACTCACAGCTGTACTTTGTGTTTGCCGCTTATTAGCAAATGTTAGCATGCCTAACTAAGACGGAAGTTATGGTGAACATTTTACATGCTAAACATCAACACGGTGTTGGCGTTCAGCTCAAGGAACAGCCTCGCAGTGCTGCTAACATGGCTTCAGTCTTCAAAGTGGAAACTAAGCCAATCGGGTAATAAGCTGATTTACTAACGTAAGCATCTAAAAGAAGAAAAGATGTTAAATCGTTAGTGGCAAGAGCGCCGCCATGTTGCCGTGCTCCTGCCTATGATTCTCTTCTTGTGGTTGATATTCATGAATTCAAGGGTTTCAAATGTGAAAATGTTCACGCTGTTTCTAGAACATTTGCATTACAGCAGTCGTTCTTTTACAGTAGCCGTGGTTTAAATCATGTCAGCCTGGTGTGAGATGGTTTCTGGAACCAGAAAGCAGTATTTACTGAAAGGACTGTAGCTGCAGAGGCGGTTTACTTTATAACAATTTAGAAAATAAGTGTTTTCGGTTGGATAAAAAAAATGACTTCTAGATAAAGGTAACGGGGTCTGCTTACAGCTCGGAGCTAAATATCATTTATTCTCAAAAACACTTTACTGCGGGGCCACTAATGAAGAATTTATTCTTACTGTGATTTTGTAGATTTGTGAGTGTTTCAGAGGATTGCTTTCTGATTGGTTATTTTGGATGATTTATATCTTTATGATTGATTGGTGTGAAACACTATTTATTTTGTGCACTTGTTGGCAAAGAGCTCAGCTAGTCAGTGTGGTGCAGTGTGTGCTTTTCCTCTTCTCATTTCTACAGCTGCTACAAAGACCTTGAGATCAGATTATAACTGGCATGAAGAACATTTGCTTCTGTCTTTCACGCAGCGTACAGAATAACATTGTCGAACTCTTGGTCTCTATGGCACCTAGTTTTAATAGCCAGCTCGCGTTTGTTTTTTTAACTACCCGTTTATTATTCTCTTTTGTTTTGATTGTTTTAATTCCAACCACACCTGGATTTTATTGTTCAGCCTGTTAACAGTGTGGACCGCCGCCGTTCCTCATTATCTCCGGAAGGCCTCACACACCAGTAGTCGTCCCACACAGCTGTTTTCACTTACGTTGCCTGATTAGTGCGTTCAGGTACAGATTGTCGGCTCCCTCACTTTCCAGTTACGTTGCATCTGTTGGGGTTTGTACAATTATAAATTGCCGTTATTAGGTCATTGAGCAACGCCCAACTTCGGCCCGATTAGCTGTCCAACCTGCCAGGCCACCTGCTTGGATGTGCTGAGCCTTGAAGATCCCATTAAGCGTTCAAGGACTAGCCTCTCTGTCTACCTCTCACCACGTCCCATTCGCTTTGCCATCGCTTGTCTCAGTGCCTCGTACCCGTTAGCTGTCGCTCTACCCCGTCCCTCTCTCTCCCCAGCCCCGGCTCCTGGCATCACCATGACTAAACCCCAGATGGTGAGTCTTTCTTTCCCATCCCCCTGGAGGGTGGAGGCTCTCCACTCTGACTGGGTGCTAGCTACTGCTGCTGCTGCTGCTGCAGCCCTTCTGGGGAGGGGGGGGTCCTATTCTTGCAAAGCCTCCGGTGTGATTGTAAAAGAAGATTTAGTCCTATTAGATCTGGTAAATAAGCAAGAGCGGGCAGCCTGTGAGCAACATACTTGTTTCAGTTGTCTCCAAAGCAAATGGATTAACGGGGAATAGGATCAGGGCTTAAGTGTTTCTCCGTCATGGCTTCTGCTGATTCCCTGTTTTGTGGATTATAACTGTAGAAAGCAGTTAACGTAACGTTACTTGCCAGTCTGGCCTAGGGCTGTCAAAATTGGCCACAAATGACGTTCAAATATTTGTTCACTTTGAAAGGGGTGACGCACGATTGATGAGGAACGGCGAAAGAGTTATTGAGACCCCGTCATTTCACTACAAAACCCTAAATACGGTGGCAGCAGAAGGGCTGAAGATGTGCGGCAGGATATCATTAGCAAAAGCAGGCATGGAGGATGGACTTCTGAGGTTTGTCTTGAGTTGCACTGTTGAACTGCACCACCATCGGGGTTCAGTAAAATCACAGATAACATGTTTACCTTCAACCTGAGGCTGCTTTACCTACTGTAACTCAACAAGAAGGATCCATTCTCATCTCAGATCAGCGCCGTTAACTCATCGCTTCCCCTTTCTGTCCCACCCGCTGACACATCCCCAGCTCAGCCCGTGTTACAGCCTCGCAGACTCCAACCTCTGACACTCTCTTGCCAGATCAGGCTCCACATGAAGGCCTCAAGACTTTTTTCACACTGTGGGAGTACCCCTCAAAGATCAAGAACCGCTTTGCATGTCTTTTTTTTTTTTTTTTTGTAATGCCCTCCCTTGCATGCGCTGTGAGGGTGGCTTTGTAAAGGGGCTGCTGCCCCTCCCCCCAATTGTGATTGACAAGTGAGAGCAGCAGTACATGCATCAGATGGTTTCACATGGGGAGTGTGTGCACAGAGGGGGAGGCAGAGGGGCACATACACCGGGGTTTGTTTCAGCCGGCTCCATTGTTGAAGCTCCCCATGGTGCCCTCTGTCTGTCTCCAGCCCCTCCAGTGATGCTGTCTCACTTTGTGCCTCAGCGGCTGCTTGTGCAGCCGAGACGAGAAGCCTGAGAGAAACCAAGTGACGAGAACTTCACCAAACCAGGTCTCATCCAGTGGGAGACCCTGAAAACTTAGTGGAGTCACTGGTTTACGTGTTTGGCGTGCTTAGAAACAGTGTTTTGTGTTGTCTGTTTCAACAGCACAGTTAGAGGAAGTAATAAAGAGAGCCGTTTAACATGTTGCTGTTTGTTCCTGTCGGAAACGCACTCTTCAACAGTACGATGCATAACGAGGGAGGGAGTATTGTGAATATTATTCTAAAAGGTTGCGTTGACTTTTTTTTTTATAGCGACGCTGACCAGAGTGTCGTCTGAGAGCTGGCACAAGGGGATGGGGGGGGGGGTCTGTGGGGCCTTATTGGGGGGCAGACTGGCACACACTTGGCTGACTACATGGATTGCTGGAGGCCGCGGGCTTAAGTGAGGATCTCTGGTTGGCACACTTTGAATGTTCTCAACCCCACATTGTTACACATGTTGTCAAAATACTAACTGGTGACTCATAACAAATGTTCGGTCTGAATGGGCGTTGACAATACAACATATTGCATGATTGCGGGCTTGTCGTTCAGTTACTAGTGGCAACACAATAAAATGCAATCCAGGAACGTGGCGTCTGTCTCACTCTGGATGATGTTGCGTTGCAGCAAAAGTTGAGCAAATTTCAACTGTTTTACGAAGCCCTCTGCACTGGCACCTTCATTGCTTCAATGGAGGGGCGTCATTCAAAGGAATGAATGAGCAGGAAACTACAAAAAACGATCTTGATGTGCGGCAACACTTATTTTATCAGCCATGCGTAGAAGCAGTCAATGGAGGGGTCTTCTTTTAATGAATTAGTGGGCTGTTTTTTTCACACCGCGTTTAAACGTGGCCTCAGTGCTTCTGGAGCGATTGCACCATTGTTTGGGAATGTCAGGACCTTGACACACCAACAGGCTGAACTCAAATAACTAGAGTGAAAAAGACCCAACACCGTCCCCTCGTGTTAAATGTTGCATTCAACACAATGCAAAGACTACAACTCAAAATACAGTACCTACTGATTCAGTAGGCTTTTCAAACAGCTTCCACTTTTGGAGAAGGCGGAGACTTTCTTGTGTACATAGGACACTAATGATTTGGATTTTTGATATACAAGCATCCACGTCTTACTCAATCAGCCATGAAGATCTCTACTGTCTTCAGCCTTTATTTGACAAACCTGTGCTCAGGGAGGCGCAGAAGATCCTGAACACAACACACGTGTTGTGTTGCCTTCAGGCGGACGGTTCAAAATGTCATACAGGTTCATTCTCCATCAAATCATTAAATAGTGACAAGTAATATTTCATGATTTTATTTAGGGACTAAGATATTGCAATTTTCTTATTTATTATCTGGTTGATTATTCCCGTTTTTTCTTTCTTGAAACTATTGTTTTTAATTACTTTGAAGAAGTATTGTCTCACACTGAACAGGTGAATTTAAGCACGTCCATGCATAAGGGTATGTATTTATGTATGTATGTATTCACTGCGGGACAATAAAGTAAATCTTATCCTAACTTCCTGTGATACACAAATTCAGCACACTGAATTGAAGTATTCAACCGTTTCTCTTACACTTTTGATAAAGAGATGCAAGATAAACACCGTTCTTACTATACATGTCTGAATCAAACACCTTCTGTAAAGGTTACTCTTCCTCTCTTGTCAAGAAGCTGTCTGTCTCCTCGTGTCTTTTTGCTTTGACTCCGTGGCTGCAAGCCATCTGCTCCATGTTGTTTTCGCCATTTCTAGACTCCTCCCTCTGACGTCTATAACCATTCTGGGCAGGGACCATTTTTTCCAGCAGGCAAAAAATTTTACCGAACTGTTTGTGTGGGCATGTGCACGTGTATGCGGGCGCATGTTTGTGCAGTCAGCGAATGGGACCTCTGGGATGTCGGCTGAAGCAGGAAGCTCCATTTTCATATCAGGAAGTCGATGATGTGGTTTCCTCAGAGCTGACAGTGGAGCATGGGAGGCCTCCCATCTCCTGGGCTTAATGATTTTCACCCACATAGCAAGCAGGGTAGGCAAAGGGTCTTGGTTTGTCTTCGGAAGGATCTGTCCATGCCTCAACACTCACACTCACACAGAGCCTCTCCTCCACTACCCCTTCACACAGCCCTGCCACCTGTCCCTTTTAGCCCTGAGGCACTATAATAAAACTCAGTTGGAAGTTGAAACTGACCTTACAGGGAAAAAAGGGTTTCATTTTTTCTTTACAGTAGTGTAGTCGCTTATACGCTATATTTAGTGTTGGTGGCCGTTCCCACCTGGTAGTGCAGCTCAGTGAGATCAACTGTTCAACGGTTCTTCCTGTTCACATATTTTCATAAACAAATGGTGTCCTTGCCTGGAGGCTCTAGTTGTTTTGAATGTGTCATAAGGCTAGTCAGGACAGGTGTGGAGTACACAACTTTCCACTGTGGCTCAGACAGACATGTTGTCGATCAAGAATAACTGTCCAGGCAAAAGCAGCCAACAAGTTCTTGTTTTGATGCGTCTGGCAGCAGCTGAAAGATGTTCGACGCTCCCCTCTGATGATCAGATGAACGGTACATCCTGAGGATGCGAGGGGGCGTCTTCCTGCGGTGTTATGGCTGATGTGTGCGCATGTTTGCCATGTGGCAGGAGGTGGTTACGTGTGGGGGGGCTGGAGGGTGTTGTCAGATGATGGCTCCTGGAGGAACCATGTGGGAGATGAAAGTGGGAGGGGAGTGGGGGAGGAAGAAATAAAGAAAGCAGAGGAAGAGAGAGGGCCCTTTACACAACAAACAGGCCTCCCTTCCCCCCCCCTCCCGCTGGCTGTGCACACATCCTCCAACTGTTGGTGATATAGACCCCGGAGGAGCTGTTAACGGCAGTGGCATGGAAAGTATCTGCTGTGAGGCTGGAGCCAGAGAGGCCAACCCCCGATACTACGGTCTCTGTAGATCTGCCACAACCTTGGGCTGCTGATACATATCCGCTCCACTGCATATCACAACCCCATGACTCTCTCTCTCTGTCTCTGTCTCTCGCTGCATGCATTGGCCAGACACTCGTACATCTTTTTATCTCAGTTTCTCTCGCTCTACCGATATGAATGGGACACATCACGGGGCCGTCGGTGTCCACTGAGGAAAGCGCATTTCACTTTTATCTGCAAATGCAGATGGTGTGTTGTCCCTTGAACTCGGTGTAGCCTTGACGTCGCCTTTCTTTTGAAAAGTCTGCTCCTCTCCTTTCTCAGGTGATTTACGTCACATGTCTCGTAACATTTACCGTCCCGGTGCTCGTGTCAAGCAGAGACCTGGAGCGGTGTCCTCCTCCTCCCCGTGGAGGCTCATCTTTAGCTTGGCATCATTAAACCCCTTTTATACAGCAGATGTGCGTGTGACGCAGTATTTCTGACTGTGCATTGGACCCATTCTTATGAGGTAGTCACAGGGGAATCTCTGGTTATGACCTTAAGCAGAGACTCCAGTCTGCAGTAATGTGCTACACATTCCACTGGTAAACCACAGAGTAATGGGAAGAACCCGTAAGGACCGCCAGCTACACGTCACAAGTGCGGTTAGTGAAATAGACATTTCTATCGAGGCTTGCCCATGTCGGCATTATGTGAGAGGCACGAGAACAGATCGCGGGTGACAGGTGTTACTTCTCACACTGTTTGCCTGATTCTATTTAATACATTGATAGGTGAGACTGCACCTTGAACACTTTTTCAAACACCCCCCCCCCCATTGCAGATCACAACAGGAGATCTGCTCCATCCTCCGCTACTGTGCAGCCAGCCACCGGCTCCGGCTTGAGTGGGGGGACAATGTGTGGAGGGAGCCGAGAGATAAGGAGTACAGAGAGAGAGGAGAAGAGTGGGGTGGAGAGAGGAGAAAGGGTGTTGTCAGGGGAATAATAGAATGTCTCAGAGGCCCTTGTAGGCACAGTGCAGCAAGACAGGGGGAGGAAAATGGTGTGGAAGAGAGGAATAAGAGGTTAAGCCAGCGAGAGAGAGAGAAACAGCAGGGGAGTCGGGTGAGAGGAGCAGCAAATACCTTCAGGGCAGATTGCTGATTGTAAGCCAGGCCTACAGAAGGGCGGTGGTGATGACACACCTTTTGACAAGCCTCGACTCTCCCTCCGCTCTCCGTCCTGTGTGTGAATACGAATAAGCCAGATTTGTTTAGTGAGAAATATGGCAGTTTGGCTCTAGGATTTATACTCTTTTAAAGCTGATCACGTATCCTGCGCTCTTATCTTTGAGTCCCTTTGATCATTAATACGAAGCAGCCAAAGTACTGCAAATTGTTTATTCTGTTGCGACACGTGTGTGTACAATGAATGTTGGTAAAGGTGCGTTTTCTGTCTGTTGTTGACCTCATGTTTGCCAAAGGTTGCGTGCGGGTTGTGTCCTTCAGGGCCGCGTCCCGTCATCGAGATGAGTGTCACTTAGCACCGGGCCTCACAGGGATTGGCCGGCTGGACGGATGGCTGACAGAAAGACACGCACACTATGTTAATTCCCCTTCCCTCTGCCATCGGAGATGCAGTGTGGCACTTCAAAGGTGGAGCAGGGTGTTGTTAATCCAGGAGCCGTAGCAAGCCCTCCACTGTGCCGCGCCGCACTCAACTCTCAGGCTCGTCCCCTGGCCGTGCCCCCCCCCCGGCCTTTTGCGAAGTGTGATCAAAGTGCAGTCTGTCTCTGATGGATGGGCTCGCTCTGGCCCAGAGGCTGCCTGACAGGGGGACCAGGAAGTGGAAGGGAGCGTGACACAGGATCTCTCTGCATCCTATGTCCTACTGCGTGTACACACAGGGATACAGGGTACACTCTGTGCTCGCTATCTTTTTAAGGGTCATAGTTCATGGCTATGGCATAGTTCTGCTGCTGAGTAGCGTACGTACGCGCGAACAAGCCATGACACATGCGCTTGCTTGAGCAACCGTTAAACTTTTAATCAGTCTCTGTTGTCAAAGCTCCTCCCTTGATGTAGGCTAGATGAAAGTACGTGACTATATTCTTTACATTTCTGGTCTTTTACTGTAAATGTGTGAAGGCACACATCTTTCAGCCAGTTGCTGTGACATCATGTGACAGGACTTCAGTCACCATGGATGTTGTTGAGATGTCCTGCTACCTTTAGACCTAAAATACCATCTCGTGTGCTCTTGCCTTACTCTCACGTGCTCTGACTCGCCAACTCTTCCTGCTTATGGCTTCTTCTTGAATAATTTTTGTTAATATTCTTCAGAATCTGTCTCATTTGCCACTGAGTGTGTTGATTTGTAGACTTTTAACTTGGTCATTAGAATGCGTTCATAAAACCTAATGAACCGTTCTTCCTTTGAGTAGTGAGACGTGGCTGATTTTTATTCCCAGTCATCAGCGTTGCTCTCCTGGTGTCTTTCTTTAGGGTCAGTCGGACGCAAAAGCGGGCTGTTGAGTCTCCCTCTCTTCTAAGTCGCAACATTAATCTTACCCTCTTTTTCAACTTCTTTCTGCCTCTCCTCCTCCTTCCTCCTCTTCCCCCCCCCCCCCCTCTGTTTGCCATCGTCCTGACTAGTCGGCTCCTGGCGTCCGTCGTTTTCCGTGACGGGGATGTGTGTACGCTGACCGGCATGTTCCTCTAGAGCAGCGGTTCCCAAACTTTTTAGGCCACGCACCCCCTTCTACATCCAGACCGGGTTCACGCACCCCCAATCCCCCCCCCACACACACACCTTTAAAAAAAAAAAGCAACAGAGCCGCATAAAAATCGGACTAATGAGAGAACAGTTTGCTCGCGCATGGCGTTTGTTTACAAGATAAAAAACACAAAAAACTCTTCCTGCACCGTGCCTTCTGAAAGGTAACGGACGTACACCAGATGATTGGCCAGATTGGCCACATCTGTAGGCTCGTCTACTTGCAGAGAGTAAAACTCACTCTTCGCTCAATCACGACAGATTAATGTAGCCAGGATGTCTTCGGACAAAGCATCGATGCGCGCGACAGTGTTGTTGGACGCGGGATCACGTCCAACTTGTTCGCTTCTCTCTCTCCAATCATACATTCCATCATCTCTTTAACATTTTTTTCCCTCTCCACCACCGCCTCTCCTTCTCCCTATTACGCGGTCAGAATACCACAACACGCCGCCTGTCTCCGGCAGAAATGCGCTCATACACACACGCACCTCCCCAGCAACGAGGCACATCACCCGGTCACAATACCTCCAGAATGTCCCCGGGTGAAATCCGGGACTTGGTTTTATGGTTCCGAGTGGCCGGCGCTCACTCGTTGGCGCCGGGACGCGAGGTCTCCAGCCGCCCCCGCCGCGAGGCACCCGATCGTCAGGTCTGTCAGCCCTCGGAACAGGCCGCTGGTCAATAACTCGTGGGTGGCGGGGCAGAGGCGAGGCAGATCACAGAAACATCATAAAGACTAAAGTATGGCAAAGATATGTTGATGAGAAACGTATTTGTAATATGTCAAACACAAACGTAATCAGGGAGAAAATACGTTTGTGGTCAAACGTAATTGAGAATGCATTTTAGTTTTGGGGGAACGTAATTTTTAGGAGACGGGACTGCACCGCCATTACACTTTTTCTCTCGCGCACCCCCTAGAGGCAGCTTGCGCACCCCCAGGGGTGCGCGAGCTGCGTTTTTTTCTTTTTTTGAACCTGAGGATCGAGGAAGAGTGACACAGAGAGAGAGTTTGGATCTGTTGTGTGTGAGGGCAAGGACTAGGGGCTGTAAGGAGTGGTCAGCTGTAGGCAGGCATGTTCTGTTTGGCTCCAGCCTGCATAAGGGGGCTTTAAGTGAAATGGACACTTGGCTGACCGAGCACTCTGCATTTGCATTTCTGCCCTCTCAGCCTCCTGTTCCCTCCGTCTCTCCCCTCCTGTTCTACTCCAGAGCTTTTTGGGGTATCATTTGGGAGAGCAGTGCATGCTGGGAAGCTGTGTGGGGTGCTGCGTTTTGGTTGGTCAGCAAAGGAGAGGAGGGGGGGGGGGGAGCGCGGCTGTGTTGCAGCTCTAGGCCCCTGCTGCCTCCCATCTCTCCTCGGCGCTTTCAGGCCTTTTAGAGTTTGCTCTACCGGTTACTGCCGCTTCATAAAACCTCAATGGCGGAAACACAATGCCAGGAGAGAAGGGGTCATGGCTGAACTTGAACCTCTGCTTCAGCCAAACAACCACTGGCAAACCAAGAAGCCCGAATCGGACAACGACACAATTCCCACCGCCCCTCCTGCTGTCTGCCTCTGCCAGCTTACCTTAACACTGGTACCAGCTCTGTCGAAAACATATGCAGAGGGCTCACGAATATCACGTCTTATTCTTCATTCATTAACTCAGCGGAGATATGGCCTTTCCTTTTCTCATGTGATGACCACCGATCGTTTGATACATAATTAATCCCCTGTGTTTTGCTTGTAATGCCTTTGCCTTATTGAAAGAGTTTTCCCTTGAAGCTCCTCTGGTTTCATAATGTTGCAGCAGAGCTGTGGCAACAATTAGTAATATCTTATATATGTAGTATGTATTCTTCACGTGTGTATTGACCCTGCTGTCTCTTTTGTTGTGTTTCTCCAGGAGTTGGAGAAGGCCCTGTCAGAGCAGGACTTGGACTTCCTCAGGGACCTCATTGCTTGTCTTTTGCAGGGCTGCTACCAGCGCAATGACATCACGTACGTATCGAGTGGGGAAAAAAGAAGAATCTTGTATATCGGCAAAGGCTATCGAAACTGTCGGTGCAGCTTAACACAAGAGTTGGATGAGGATTTGAGTCGGGGCCGAAGGAGAAGTTGAAGTGAACTGGAATCACCGGTGTAGATAATAACAAAACGTTGACAGTTGACAGTCATAGCAAATGACACTGAAGTCTGGCGGTAAAGAGGTACGCACGGTTCACGATTCAATCATAGTTTTGGTTCACAGCCCGAGTGTCCAGTGTTCTCTCCATTAGTGTTGCGAATCATTCAAAGTGTTGTGATAAGATACCAATATGAAATTGATATGACACCTTTGTTTGGGTTGCTGTACCAGAAAAGCATATTATTGATATATCTTGCTTTGACAAATACAAAAAGAAATTCTCTACAAAATCTTTCAGATTAAATAAATTAAGCTGAAGTCCGAAATGATGACCAAGCAGCACATATAACAGCTTTGCTTAAAAAAATAGTTTAAATGAGGAACATTTGGATTTCAATGTAAAATGCAAAGTGATGAATCGTACCATGAATGCTATGCTAGCTTTGGGTACTTAGTAGTTCTGAAGGATAAAGGACGAGGGAATAGTACAAGACCACCTGCGTCCTAATGTGTAATGTGCTTAAAGCAGTTGTACACCTGCACTCTAGGTCTTAATCTTGCCAGATCTAGAATAGTGGAAGCATCTCCTTTTTAAATAAAACATCATAGGCACAGTAGAAATAATAATCAATACAGGGTTTTTTTTCTGACATGTAGCTGCCAGGATAAAAGCAGTACCGGTATTTCCATCAATTCACTTTAAATTAGTCATAGCACCCAAGAGCCTTCACAGGAAGTCTGAGTCACCGGCACAATGACTCGCAGAGGCGTCAGAGTTTACTCACCATGCGATGACTTACGGTCTGTGGTGAAAGAGTGCTCTACTACTACGGCAATACATGTGTACACCTCAGCCACTGAAACTTTTTTTCCTCCTCTGTAACCAAATGATGGGAGAAAGTGAGTTATTATTCAAATCCTCAAATGGCTTTAATCTCTCATGGGGCGTCCCCCCCCCCCCCCCCCCCCCCTTTCGAACACACCTCCTACCCTCACCCATCAGCAGAAAGATGCATAGTGGTCCCAGTGAACCGATATAAGCAGAGGAATGATCCAGTTCTTCCACCCAGGCAACCGGTAACAGGAGGACAACCTGCTTTATTGGAGTGGACAGGCGCTGGCATCCCGGGGGTGGCTGCTCAACGCTAGCCTTTCACAGAGCTGCCCTTTTCATCCGCACGTGTTAAACGCTCTGCCGGAGCGGGGGAGAGGAGGGAGGGGAGGCATGTTGGGGAGAACGAGGGACAGAGAGTGGGAGAGAGATTGGGTAGTGAGGGGGTAGGGGTGGGTGGGTGTGGGGGGTGGCTGCAGCTGTGTGAAAAGTGCACACTGCTCTTTCAAGATTAGCCATTTTCCTGGCCCTCTTTCTCTGTGCCGTTGCGTAGATGCTCACCCGAGCCCTTGTTCTGTTCGGCTGGGTTGGAACTGAAAGGTACAGATTAATCGGACCTGAACCGGAACCAACATTTATTTACCAGCTTCCACTCACGGCAGAGATACAACCGCACTCACCCATTCAAGGAAATGAGTGCAGCCCCTGTCTCAAAGCCAATAGGGCAGTTTGAACTTTGTTTGTTTCCTAAACTGTGCATTCTGAAAGGACACTAGTAGACTTTCAGACATGGCGTGTTGGCCGAACAATGTGCACACAGCATTTGCAATTGAATTGGTTGCATTTATCCATACTGACAGATCTCAATGGACCAAAAAAACCCCTTATTTGTTATAATAAACGTCATATGCATCTTAATTTTGTAATTGATACAAACCAAAGTTCCTTATAACCCCATGATCCAATAAACATTTGTAACAAGTCACGAATCTAACATAAATGAATCCATAATTTAGTGGTTACAACTAATAGAATCCTAAGTATTATTATAAAAGTATGCTTCATTTGTATAGCCCTACATGCATGTTTCAAATGTATTTACAGTGGATGAGCATACCTCAATGGAACTGATCATCGTTACAAAACAAACTTAGGAAACAGTTAACCACAAGACACAAGTAGGACATAAGGGACGTACCGAACCCTCCTCGTCTGGCTTTACCTGCTCAGCACCACCAACCTGAGACCCTCACAGGAAGCAAAGGCACCACTCCATCACACCTCTCCACACTAACAATACAATGGAAGATCTTAGGTGGGGGGGCAACTGAACCAGAATGGTTCATTGTGCCGATTATGTAAAGACAAAACAGCGGAGTAGATGCTGACGCACAATGAGACAACCACACCAAGAAAAACAAAACATTCTTGTGACAATGTAATAGTACATCAGTGTGTGTAAAGTGTTCTTTTGTAATGAATTTGCTCTGCTGGCATGTCAGTGTTTGTATCTGAAGAGATTTGACCCGGTGTTGAAAAGGTTTTCATCCTGTTTTAAAGTTGAGAAACCTATCGCGCCTGCCTCTGTCACTCTCGGTCTCTCATCTGTTCCTTCGCCCTGCCCTTTAGCCCCCAGGCATTTAGCAGTTACCTGGACGACATCATCAGCTACCGGTGGGAGCTGGAGGAGGGGAAGCCCAACCCACTGCGAGAGGGTCCCTTTGAGAATCTCCCTCCTCGCACTCAGGTGGAACTGCTGCACCGGCTGTGCGACTACCGCCTGGATGCTGCCGACGTCTTTGACCTGCTCAAGGTAAACGTCCCCTCTCATATATTCTACAGTTTTCTCACGACAGAAGTTCTTTCCAAATAAATCAGTAGATTAAATTTCCGAATGTGCTCGGAAAGATACTGAAAGTGCTCCGTGTGTGTGTATGATTCACAGCCATGTAGGCTCAAAGGACTTGAATGACATCACCCGCTGATGACAGATGATTTAAAATCCCAGTCCTACACATGATTTAAGAAATGTGATGTGTCCCCCCCCCCCCCCCCCCCTCACCAGGGACTGGATGCAGACAGCCTGAGAGTGGAGCCGCTGGGGCAGGATGGATATGGAGCCCTCTACTGGTACTTCTACGGCACTCGCATGTACAAAGAAGAGCCAGTCGAGAGGAGAGCAGAGAAGATCAGGTAAATATAGCACCGGGCATTTTGTATCGTCTTCCTCCGTCCAGTACAACAAGGACAGATGTTATGTCACTGGTCATGTTTTCGCTCTGGTTAACTTGTGCATGTGGTAAGTGTTGACCCTCACTCACAGGTCTGTTAAGGGTTAATTATAGAGGTCTCATATTGCTTATTGCTTGAAAGACTTCCTTTCTACTTGATGTTGTTTTTCAGTGAAACCACTGAGCTGACATTACCAGAGAAAAAGAAAAGGGGAAGACCACCAAAGAAGATAAAACTGGAAGAACCTCGGCTATGGTGAGAATAAACGTTCACATGTGCAGTTATGTCAAAGGAAAATCTGCATTTAGCTGTCACAACAGATGCCATGGCTGTGTCCACAGATGATAGAGAGGGTTTGAACAATCATGACTCAGGAAAGTGATGCATGATCAGAGTTTTGGAGACTTGTGTTATGATCCCCTTTGCCGTCAGTGAGTCGTTGACTGGCCTGTAGCCCACTGCTGTATCTGAAATGGAATTAAATAATAAAGAGTATTTCTTGGCCACATACTCGCATACACCAACCATATTCTCACCACAGGTGTAGACCCTTTGTATTTGAATCGTCTCTGTGGGGAAAATATCATGGAGGTCATATATGTTGCAGTATATTTACCGTCATCGTAGCTACTGTGCAGTTTGAATTTGGCTGTAAGGCTAAGGGAGTACGAGGAGAATGTAACTCCTGAACTCCCTGCTATATACACTTTGTCTCCAGTTGTACATAAGAGTAATCTAATGTCTAAAAAGCGTAATAGTCACAAAGTGCCTAGCGGTCGCTTTAGATTACCACTAGCTGAAGATGTAATACTTCTAATCCCTCTGGAATATTTTGTTTGTATTATTCTCTGTTTTCTTTTACCTTCAGTGAGCTGGAAAGTGAAGTGACAGAAGTGAAGTCAGAAAACGAGCTGGAAGATCTCCGCCCTAGCACAGGTAAAAGAATCTCATGAATATAAGCACATTTCTTTTCTTTTCTTTTTTTTATACTTTCCACGACCAGTTTCACTGATATTAATGTCTCTGTACATTTCCCCTTGAATCAATAAGTCAATGTCTCTCTCCTCTGCTCCTACCAGGCCTTAAGCGAGGCGCTTGGTCGCTTGTGTGTGATTCGGAGGAGCAGTGGGTCAGTCTGGTAGAGAGCATCCAGGACAAACCGTCCCCACAGGACCGCCACCTCCACCGGGTCATCAGCCAGAACTTCCTGCCGGAGATCCGCAGCATGATTGAGCACAAGGTCAGACACCAAAGAGACCTCGTTACTATCCGCTCCAATTACAGCGCTACGTAATGTCTTCATTAGGGTCCAGTTTGTCAGCCTCTGCCTCAAGCAATATTAATGAATACCAGCTCACGAACCAGTGCCAGTGTTTACGTCTAAAAATGCTAATTTAACCAATCACGGGAGGGATGTTTTTTTGGTACGTTTGTCATTTATCAACTTAAATCAATGTTAACTTTAGTCCCTATCCGTATAACTCTTTGACATTGGCCGTTCCGATGGAGTTCGAAAGATCTCTGTTCAGTTCCTGTCATGTTCTGAAGGATCACTGACCCCCTCAAGGAGTTTCTTTCATGATCCGGGACACTTTAGCGGGGCCAGCTGCAGGAGAGCTGAAGCGAAGGAAAGCCGGTCTGTGCTTGCCCTTAATGCTGCACACGAGCTTCGTAATGAAGTTTGCCCTCGGCCTGACTGTGGGGAGTTCTGTGGTGGTCTTCAATGGGCTTGGCCATACCTGTGGGTCATGTTCATGCTCATTTGTCATCAAATGTTGTGTTAAGTACCTCAGGGGGGAGATCATAGAGATATTCTTTCCCGCTGTTCATAGCAAACACTAGACACTCAGGTTTTCCTTCCAACTCGTTTCTATAGTTTGCGATGGAATTAGTTTCAGTAATTGGACGCTACAGCTATTCAAAGCTGAGGTTGGTCCCTGTGTTTATCCCACCTGCTTGTGTAAAGAAGGTGGTTTGGCCAGCGGTCAGTAGATGAATGTCGTGTTAACACTCAGCTCTACTCGTACTCTCATGAAATATATGGCGTTTAAAAGGCCTTTCTGTCCAAAGCTTTTCTGAATGCGGAGTGTTATTGAAGCCTTGTGGGGGTTTTGTAATGAAAGCGGTTTCACTGCTAGTACAGCTACCTGGTGTACTCGGTGTGGGCTGGTCAGTGGAGGAGCATCTTGGAGACTTCTTGTGTTAATTTGCTCTTGTACATGTTTTGAAAGCACGCAATTCCACTACAGCGCGTTCGACTTAAAGAGACGGTTTCATGTCAAAAAGAACAGAGAACATGGGTTCTGTCAGACTTGATCACAGTGTGGCATTGCTAGGCAACAGCTGGGGTCTGTGTTTACTTCCTGTCAGCTTCTGTCATTCACATGAACTACAACAGGTAATAAACCGTGACACTTTTGGAATGTTTACAACAGTGAAATGGTCTATAAACCATCGTTATCTTTGTGGATGTTATTGAGTGTTTACTACAAATACATATTTATAATTCCTTTAACCTCCTTAATCCTCTAGTTTACATGAAGATGTGATTTCCCAGAGCCCAAAGTAATGTCTTCAAATAGCCGGTTTTGTTTCACCAATAGTCCAAAATCCCAAACTATTCAATTTACAACTATACAGAAATGATAAACGCAACCGCTCCCCAGATTAAAGCTGTAACCGTCAGATGTTTTGGCATTAATTGACGTAAGTATATCGGGGTGTGTGTGTGTGTGTAGCCTCTTGAATCCTTTCCTCTACATGTCTCAGGCTGCTGTCACCAGCCATTTCATGGGGCACTGACAGGATGGAGCCTCTTGAATGACAGCTCTGCTGCGCCGCAGGATTCTCTCGACCTCTCTTAAGTGTCGACACCAGAGGCACTCGATCTTGTGTGTGTGTTGGGTGGAGGAGGGACTTAGTGCTGGCGGTAATGTAAGGAGGAATTGTGGAGCCCCGGGATATGTCTGTGCTTCACACTGAGACGAGGCAGAGATAGAGTGGGGGGGACAGAAGAGTTTCAGAGGGCACTATAGATCAGATCATGACCATCGGTCTCTCTCCTCTCTACCACCCATGTCTCCCTTCTTTTGCCTCCTCACCTCGCACACATGCACAGGTTTGACACAGCTGGTAATGCATTCTTGAGGCCTCTCATGATTGTTTTATGGACGACCAGAAGCCAGAGTGTGACACCTCTCAGTGCTGTTGGCCGCCCCGGGCAGACAGTTATTCACAGTCCATCTTCCCTGATGAACTCTGGCATGAGCTGCAGAGACCGGCCCCTGATAAAGACAGGAGATCTGTTCACAGCTCTCTGGCTGGTGTTCCTCCCCTCCTGTGTGCTCTATCTGGATCACCGGTTGAAATGTGGATCATCTGTGTTGAAGACTCAATCAGTAATTTATGAACCATATACTGTAAATGATACGGGCATATCCACATCTGTAAGTCAGAAATAAAATTAAAAAAAGTTGGAATGATTAAAATCGAGCATACTTTTAAAATGTAATTCTTACTATTAGAAAAAACAGTAACTTTAGTAGTCATCGGTTGCTGTTGGCCTATTAAAAAACAATGAATCAGTTCTGGAGCGACGTTCCAGTGCAGGATTAGCCTTTTGTTTACATTTGCATGATGGAGTGTGCCTCTAACAGCTGTAAGGAGCAGAGTTGATCTTCTTCTCTTTTTTCCCTTCAGGAGCGGGAGCAGAAACAGAAGCTGCTGGACCCAGCCCCAGTTCGCATATCACAACGGTTCTCTGAAAAACACTTAAACCAAGAGGAGGAGGTGTGTGTGTGTGTGTGTGTACATGGTTTTTGATGGACAAGTTCAATGAGTTTGTTCAGCACTATCTTTGGTTTGGAATGTGCCACTTGTCTAGTTTGTCCTTCAGACATTATTCCTGGTGTTGCATGATTAACACTGATATAGTTACAGATAACCAACTTTCAGCTTCCACGTGTTGAACACTACAAGCCGTCTTTCCATGAGTTCAGAGTTGACTAATGGGCTTATATGTGTTCAGGACAATCTGAAGGCCATAGCAGAGGAGAAGAGGAAAGACGAAGAGCTGGACAGGCAGGTCCTGCTGGCCGAGCAACGACGGGAAGAGGAAAGGCTTCAGCAGGAGGAGCAACAGAGAGAAAAGATGGAGAAGATCAAAGCTGTGGAGGGTAAGATGGATGTAACACAAATGGAAAGCTGTAAAACTTCTGTTTGTGCAAAAAGTACCTTGATTTTCAGATCTAAATAATATCCCTGATGTACTGCAACAAGCCCACACGCGTATAAGTCTGCTGCTCGTATATGCAGAAGGGTTAAAAAACTAAAAAATGAATCTCTGCCAAAAGTCGACTATCAAAGGAGCATCAATGGTTTCACATTCTTTCATCAGCGACCTGTAAGCAGCAGGTAGGGGGCTTTCGCACTCTTACAACCCGCGGATCAAGGGCAGAATGGATTGTGAAGGGCGCCCCACCCACAGACCGTCACATCTCCGGTGCTGTGATTTGGCTCATAAAGGTTTAAAAATCTGCAGTATAGCAGCGCTCCGAGCCTTGTGATTTATGTATCATACACAGAGACTGTGAGAGGGAATGTTCAGGGCCTTTCATCACAGGATCACTCCCCCCTCTGATGTCATCCGTCAAGGGTTAATGAACTGCTGATTTTGCTTCAGTGGAGGAGCCTCATTAATGTATTATAGATGAACCGCAGGAACCGGCCAGCTCTCTGTGTGGATCGCCTATGTGGAATCCTCCCTCAAATCTCTTTTGTTCACATGGCAGGGGCGGCAGGCCTCTCGTGTTAAAAGATAAAGCAGCGATACATTTGCACTCTCTCCGCTCCGCTCTTTTGATCAACCGAGGCCGAAGAAAAGATGGCTGACGAATGGCTTTCTTTCTACTTATCTGAGCGGCGGCTGTCTCTGATGGCCAAGGCCTGGTTCTCATTGACTCTCCTGACAGCCTCAATGGGCAGCAAGTGCAATTTAAACTGTAACTCAAGAGCCTGAGAGAGAGAAAAAAAAGCAATTAACATGTGCCTGCCGCCTCCTGAGACTGGTGTGTTTTATATTGTTTGTGCCTCTAATTGCCCCCCTGTGTTCGTCCTTCTCTCTCAGAGCGAGCAAAGAGGAGGAAGATGCGAGAGGAAAGGGCTTGGTTACTGTCTCAAGGAAAGGACCTGCCACCCGAGCTCCTCAATTTGGAGCCTTCTTCTCCCGTCCACAGAACACGCAGGAATAAAGCATTGTGAGAGGCTTTCTACATTTGACTCCACATTTCACTTTCTGCATAAATGACTGAAGGTTGACTATTTGTAACATGTCGTGTGTTCCACATTTCAGCTACGAGATTGATGACGACTACACTACTCTATACAAAGGTATGCTTCTGAGCAGTCACTCAAGGCGGTTGCGTTATCTCAGTCTGCCTTGATATGTGTTCTAATGTCTGATCTGATCTCTCCTCTGTAGTGCTTGAGGTCTTGAAGGCCCATAAAGATGCTTGGCCTTTCTTGGAGCCTGTGGATGATTCTTACGCCCCCAATTACAATGAGCTCATCCAGGTGCTGAACACAAGACACTGATAGCTGGCATGTAGCGGCAGTTAGTGAGATATTGTTTGGTTCACATCCCAACGAACCACGAATATCGTATCACTTAAGAGCTTTAAACGTTTGAACTTAACTGTTCTTCCAATCCCCTCAGACACCGATGGACCTGTCCACCATTGAAAAGAAGCTCAATGACGGGGAGTACGTTGCTAAGGAGGAGTTTGTTGCCGACGTGAAGCTCATGTTTGAGAACTGCATTGAGTACAACGGAGAAGACAGCGGTAAATGAACACATTTGCACAAACACAAACCGGCTTTACAGTCCAGCTTCCTCCATTAAGACGTTGGCCTCAGCTTCAAAATCAATTTCAGTTGGTGTGTGTTGTGAGAAAGAAATGCATATATGAATTTTTGGGGTGACAGTCGGGGGGTGACGGTGGGGGAGAGAGAGAGCAAAAGAAAGGGGGCCGGACTTAGTGCTGTGTTGGGGCCGGGGCCAGGGCAGCCTTGACAGTGATTAATGAGGAGTGATTGAGCTGTGCTCCAGTGCTCAGGGGGATCTGAGCCCTGCAGTGCCAGAAAAACATTCCAGGCCGTAAGCCCCCTGTCTGGAGCCATCCATCCAACTGAATACTCTCCCTGGGGACAGGGGGAGGAGCGTGGTAAGGGGGCCCAGGGTGGAGCAGGAGGAGGAGGGGTCAACCTATGCCCTCTGACCTGGTCAGTCGGCCAGCGCTGGGATGAGAACAGAGGAGCAAGTGTGTGTGTCCATGGATACATGGCATGCGTATTGGTCCGTAGTGTTTGAGTGTGAAGGAATGACTGAGCGATGGACTGAGGTGTTTGTAGGAGTGTGTGGTCATGTGATAGGGAGAGAGTGACGGATGCAAAGCTATTATTTGAGTGTGCTGGAGTGGATGTGCTACAGGTATGTGCTTCCATTTGTGTGGCTGCGTTTATGGGGTAGCAGAACATGTGGTTGTTTGTAATAACTTGTATGTGTTTTATCCGATTAACATAGCGAATGTTTACGCCTTTTCCCCAGAGTACACTATCATGGCGGAGTCTCTGGAACGGTGTTTTAGCCGGGCCTTATTAAAACACTTTCCATCGGAGGACGGCGACACAGATGAGGAGTTCCACATCAACAGCGAAGACAAGGACCGCAAGGACAAAAAGCGCAGCCGGGGCAGCAGTAAACATTTGGGACCTGAAAGTCTGATCAAAGCCACTGAGCAAGTCCAGCGTAAGAGAAACTCCCAAGGGGGCAAGGGCAGCTCACTCTCAGAGGAGGACAACAGACAAACACGTCCACCGCCGCCCCTTCACTGGGCCAACGGCCCCCCTCACCCCCACAGCCTGCCTCAAAGCCAGCAGCACATTCATCGAGGAGACATCAGGGGCATGTACCACCCAGGGCAACAGGTATCCACAGGGAAACTTTGCTTCCTCTACATTTCTGAAAAGCTACACCCCCCCCCCCCCCCCCCCAATTCTGTCAGAAATTTAGTAGAAAAACTGAAATAATGAATCTCTCTGTTGTCTTACCAGCTTCATCGTCCACCTGGCCCTCATGGCCCACACATGTACGGCCAAAGAATGGCCATGGATCCCCGCTTCTCATACCCAGCTCACATTAGCAGGCATGGAGACCCCAGTTTGAACCACTTGCCCCACAACTTTAACATGCAGGTATACAGACGCATTAAATCATTTCTAAACTTAATTACAACGAACAGTTAGTTTTTACTGAGGGACCACCTTATTCTGTGTGTGTGGTCAACTTGATGCTGGTAGAACCGACTGATGTGCCCTTATACTCACCAAAATCTTTATTTCTTTTTTCTCCTAGCATCGCATGGTTGAGGGATGTCACATGGGTCCTAGGTATCCAATGGGCCCAGATCCTAACCCACACCAGCCGCAGCACCCCTACATGGGTCCGACTCATGGCCCGTCTCTGGGCCCACGTCCGTTGGGCCTCCAGCCTGGCCCTCCTCCTGAAGCCAGCATGTATCCATCCCACCACCGTCCAGAAGGACACACCATGCACCCCTTGGGCAACAGATTCCTAGGGCCAGAAAGACCACCTCAGCACAACTACCCAGGCTTGAGGCCTCCCGGTATGGGCCTATCGAACATGTGGACTGGTATGAATCCCCAGGACAGACCCAATGGGATGGGAATGCAGGATCCCAACATGGTAAACCAGCTCAACTTTAGTTACGGCGGAGTCCCCCCTCCAGTGGGGCATAAACCTTGGCCAGAAGCCGCTGGATACCCCCACCCTTCTCCCAATGCCCAGTATCAAATGTCTGCAGCGGTCAGTTCCCCGGGCCCCGTGTCCTCACGCCCCCCTGTTGCCCGCCCAGACTCCTCTGGCAGGACACGCTTGGCTTCCATGCTGCAAAGCCCAGAGATGCTGGCCCTGCAGCAGCTGTCAGCCTCTTCTGGACCCCCTGCTGGTACCCCTCATCAGCACATGGGCAACTTTCAGCAGCCTGGGCCCCCATCAGGAATTGGCAGCATCCCAGCTCACCCCCCTCAGCAGCCTCCCCCTGCCCCTGAGGTTCAGCTGCTGCGTCCTGCTAGAGACAATGGGCCAGACAGCCAGCCTTCTCAACAGACAGACACGCTGCCCAAAGGTAGACCTGACCTCCTCTCTCAGTATTTCACCAGCCGTCTATATTCTGCATGAAGGAGCCCGAGCACAGTCTGACCTTTCCACACAAGTGTTCTTACTGGACTGTAGTGGCTCAATTTATGAATCAGCACGTCCTCGTCCTCGTCCTTGCTCGGTGTGATTTTTGCAATTTCTTTTTAATTATTTTTCACTGTAAGTGGCACATTGAATATTCATTATTTTAGTGAAATCTCTTCCTGGTTGCTGTGAGGGTACAAAAGAGATGGCGTGTCGTCAGTTAGGCTTCACAAGCTTAAAATGTGTTTACATTCTCACTTTAAAGAGTCTGGGTGCATTCCTAATGATCTGCTTTTGTATTTTTCATTTGATTGGTTTGGATAGATGATTATAACATGTTTGATCATTTTTTCCACATCCTTTGACACGATACACAGCAATGGTATTGACTTTACAATCTGGTCTTGCAATAATAGTTGCTCAATGTTCAATGCTAACCTCCCCACAATTCTTCTTTCAATGCTAACTTTCCTCTTTCATTTTGCTGTATGTTAACAGACTCAACATCGGAGAACAAGATGGCAGCCAACATTTCGGATGAAGCTTCATCACCCCAAATCCCGGTTTCAACAAACCGAGAGCACCCGTCCATTCGTAGCCCCACAGAAGTCCTCGCGGGGCAAGCAGAGAGAATGCAGAGCCCCCCGCCTCTAACTCGGCCAGATTAGAGGAGAATCCGTCCGGACCGCCGTCGCAGAGTTCAACAGAGAGCCACAAGCAGGAGGTAGATGGCCAGAGACAATCTGCCAGCCACTGTCCCATTCAACACATAAGTGCCACTGCTGTTTCATCCCATCTCAACCCAAGTAACAACAGCTCCACTGACAGCACTCACCCCAACCACCCTCAGCACACGCATAACAGTCCACTGCAAAAAGCTCAAAGCCCCGCACTTCTTCACCAGAACGTAACGCCGCTGCATGTTGCAGCATCTCAGGATTCCACTCGGCAAATGTCCCAGAGCAACTTGTCGCACATGCAGGATGCACATCAGCAAAGTGAGCAGCAGAAAATCCAAAAACAGCCGCAACCTCAGGCAACCCAGAGTACACCGCCCCAATGCCACCCGCGGAGCTCTCCCCAGCCGATGACCCAGAGCACACGGCAACATGTTGCTCTTCTATCCCCTCACCACGTGCCCCAGAACAACTCTCCACGTCCTACACAGAGCAGCCCCATCCATGGGATGCCACAGAGTGCCACACAAGGAGCCCAGCCCGGACCCCCTCAGCCAGTTCCTCTTACCTCGTTGCCACCCAGTCATCCTACCCCACTACTACCTTCCCAGCCTAGCCCAGCAGACCATGGAGATCAAAGACCTAGTGAGCCCACAAGTAGACCGCACACAGACGGCAATGCCGCTCCTCCACAGCACATGATGAAGCCTGGGCCTCCAAATGGTATTTATAAACACCAGGACTTTAGCCCCAATCACCATCAAACCCAGGTGGTCGGTAGTAACCCAGGCATGCAGGCTCAGAGAGGGCCGGCACCTGCTCACAATCCAGCCATGCCTCCTCACGCCCAAGGCCAGGTAAATGGAGCCATGGACCTATATGCCATGGGGAACCACCTACATCCACACTACAGCCAGACTAACATGACCAGGCCCATGCCTCCCTCTGCTCACCACCCTTATCACAACCAGGCCATTAACCCCCTCCACAACCCTGCTCAGCACCCCACCTACCACCAGCAGGGAGGGACTGCCTACTCCTACCACACACCAGGCCAACAGCACCCTCAGGCGCACCCCAACGTGTATCCAGCTCATCAGTACCAGCAACAGCACTACTTCCCGCAACCTCAGATCCATAACCAGGCCAACAGTAGAGGAAGCTATCCTCCAGAGGAGTGGCATCGGCCTCATTATCAGGCTCGCCAACCGCTGCCACCCAATGGCTACCTACCTGTAGCTAGTGCCAGAGGCAACGGTCAGCTGAAGGAGAGCAGCGTGTTGCCCCTGGGCTCTGAGGGCTCCAGTTTGATGTCCCCTGGCCCTGTGCCTGAAGTAGCGCCACACCCTGGAGGCCCAGAAGAGAGGAAGGGTGAAAGCAGGGAGCAGGCCGGCGGATGCAACGGCAGTGGTGGCAGCCCTGCGAAGCGGGCTCACGAGGAGAGCTCAGAGCGACCCGAGAGCCCCAAAGAAATCCTGGACCTCGACAGCCATAATGCTGCTGCCCGCCACCGTAGCACCCAGCCAACTCAACAGCACCACCCTGCCTCCGCTGCGCACATGGTGTCTGGCTTCATGTTCGACCCTTGTGCCGTGCACCCTGGGATGCAGCACGGTGGCGTTCCTCCACCGCACATGATGTTTCAGACTCGCGGAAATGGCAACAGAGCTCCTTACCCTGGCCAGCCATACCCAGATCCAGGATGCTATGCCGCCCAAAGACCTCACCCACATCTGATGGAGGCTCTGCAGCGGCCCCAGCAGCTGCCTTACTCGCCGGGTCAGACACGCATGGTCATGTACAGACACCCCCGGCCTGCGGGGAATTTCCAGGGCATGATGATTCAGCAGAGAGGCCTGCCACCAGAACACTTCCTACACCCAGGGTAATACGATTCAGTCCGTCTTAGTTTTGGAGTTTCATATTGCTATTTTTCTCTGTATCTGTGGTCTATGTCTGAAAGCACATTTTTCTGTTGAGCTATTGACTCAGGACATGTGACCGTGTATATTGAAAAGACAAATAAAACTGATGGACACAGAGCTGAGACACTGTTTCAGTAAAAGCGTGGACTGGCCATCCACCTCAATGTGTAACTGTACCCTGAGCCTCCATGTACCGGGATGCATGACGCGCAGGCGGCAGTTCCGCTGTGTCTGATTAATACACATAATCAACTCCCAATACAATAAAGAAAATATTCTTACTTACACAAATCTTCGTCCAAAACATCCACTGCACTCATATGTTGCCTGAAGCGGCCGCGTTGGCTTCATTTCTCAGCACCGAAGGTTTTCTGTCTGTTTCACAACTAACTCGGCAAGGTAGAGAGAAAATTCTCTTATTACGGTGGCTTTAAGTTTAAACGCTTTGGTTTTGCACTGCCTCGTTCATCGCCACCGCTTAATGCGCTGTGACCTGCAGTTATCATGTGATTGGTTTTATTTGTATTTCTTTTTTCCACAAGTTTTCTCTTTAACCCCATGTAGTGTTGATGTGATTTGTCTATTAGTTAATTGGTAATTTACAGTAAAACAACTTTTACTGCAACAACCTTTAAAACAACAAAGAGTGGCAACCTTTTAATAACAGCAACAATGTTGACATTATGTTTTTTTTGTTGTGGTCACAGGCAGCAGATGATGGCTGCTCCAGGAGGCCCGAGCAGTAAATAAGGAGTCATGTGTGATAAGAATCATATCAGAGTGAGTAAAAATGACGTTTGGCACTTTCCACTGTATGTTAAAAGTTTGTCTCGCAGCTTCTAGCAATTTCCGACTTTATTATCTTTCATTAAATGTCCTTTACAGTGCCTATGGTGTGTATCCCTAAGAACATAACCATGCTGCCAAAAGGCGTTCGTAAGATACCAAAGCACAGGGATGATGTCACGATGCTGTTGAGCGATGTTCGTGTTGTGTTCAAATGTTACATGTTTTACTAATTGTTCTTCTCCTTTCAGGCATGTTCTTATCACTATGGAGAAAGCAGTCACCCAGAAGGAAGAGTGTGTGGGTGTATGCTTTGCTCCACATACATTTCTTAATGATTTTCTTACACTGGACAAGAACCTTTTGGCTCCGTTTCGCCCACCGCAGCTCTTTAAGATCCAACCAGGCAGCTGGTATAACCGACATGATGATAATGTGAAATGTTTTTGAGCCCTGGAGAACAATTCTTTCCTCCACATGAACTGGCAGGGATTCACTGACTTGTTCAAGGTCACTTCACCACGGGGGTTTCCTCCCGTCGGGACTGTTTTGAGCCAGGGTCCTCCAGCAGAAGGACCACCAGGCCAAACCTGCCCAACACAGAACACTGGACAGCCCTCTCCTATTTGAGCAATGGGGGATATGAATGGAGTAAAGGACACTGAACACAGCCTGCTGCCTATCTCGTCCTTTGACTGTAGCGGTTGATAGAGCTGAGGAGGGGGTGTGATGGAGATGAGAGGGACTGTTGTTTTTTTACTGATATTTTGTGTTCCAACCCTATCTTTAAACTCAGGTGTAGAAAAGGAAGGTACTATGAGACGGTCACCCTAACCCAGTCAACTCACAGGCCCCTTGCAATTGCCTTGATTACCTTTGTGAATGTATGAGTGAATGTGTAGACAATAAAGTGTGTACAGCAGGTTAGCTGCATGTGAAAGTACACAAACACTGATCATTTGTCTTAAGCAGAAACCGCTGTCCGTGTCCACCCCTACTCTAACGGTGTTTCTCCAGTAAACACGCTGTATATGCATCTTTCAAAGCTGCCTTCATTGTCCAGAATGTCTTTGATTAGCACAGAGTGACAGGCAAAGAGAGCGCAAAATTACATAACTCTGTTTTTTTGTTTTAGTTTTTTTTAGTCAAGACATCTTGGAATTGAGTGGCCTTGAATGGTCTTATTTTTAGTCAAACACATCTATGTATGAAAATATATCCTTATCTCTCAAATGACATGTTCTGCTGGCTGGTAAATGCACATACACAGAACAAACGCATGAAATCCCATTGTTTTTTTGTGACTTTTGTTTCATTCCAGCTAAACGTGTGTACTTTCTTTGTTGATTCACGGCTCTGCCCTTTGCATGGCGTCTTCTTTTGAGTGCTTCCTCTTCCCCATGTCGACACTAAACAGATCCTCAGGTTGTACAGTTTCTCTATACGGGTATTTTTCTGCATTATTTGAAGGAGGAGCAGCAGAAGGAAAATGGGACTGCAACTGTGGCAAATGGATCCACCTCACCACCACCTGTCTTTTTTTCTTCCCCATTTTAATCAAAGTGGATTTGAAGTGAGATGGATTAAATTTGAGTTATTCCAGGGTTTTTTTTGTTTTTTTCTCATAACTGATGCAGGTGTGGTCCTGCACCGGCATCATGTCCATGTTGCATCTGTGAACCCCACTTGTGCAGTTCAGCGATGACAGTAAATTAATCTACCTCATTAGCATCTACTGAGTCCCTGAACTTCTTTTCGTGCTCTGCCAGACTCCCATGGGTCAACACTTTGTGACCAGCTGATGATTTTTAGCACCACTATTAGTTTGTAGTCCTACAGAACTGAAATGAATGAAATGGCCTGACAATGCAGGGCCATTTTGCTGTTTGCAGTTTGCTGTGTCGACTGACTCTGACGTTCACAGGCGTTCTGTAAATGAAGTAAACCTTGAATCGTTTAAATGGGACGGCATTTTCTTCATCAGTTTTTAAATGGAGTGTGATGGACAATACAACATCTCGTGTCTGTAAATTGGTCTCAAGTTGTACAGAGTGCATGCCTTTCTGACTAAAGGTTGTTGGAACTAGACAAAGTAGGCGTTCTTCCAGTCTAGGGTCTGTAATAGACTGCATAGAGTCATTATGGGGTTACTATGTTCCTTAGTAGTAGGTACCTACGGCATTGTAAGGAAATATTTGAGGGAGGAAGATGGAATAGGAAAGTGCTAGAAGTTGTGGACAATTTTCTAAATGTGTCACAAAAGACTATTTAGTTCAAATAGGGAATTGTCTCAATATTTAGTGGGCCTAATGGGGTCACTTTGGAGGTAGTGCGTTCACTTGCGCTGTCTAATGCATGAAGGACAGTGTTTTCTTTTAAAGGTCTGAGGTTGTGATGCTGTCTTATGCTGTACATATGTTTGTGTGTGGGTGTGTTTGGTGTGTAGAATCGGCACCAGATGATTGGAAGTGTGCATTCATCTCTCATTTTACTCTGTCATCTCTCTGCACTAGTGAAAACCATTTAGACGTGATTAAATGTGAATCATATTTATTTTCTCTTTCAAGCGTTTTTGTACATTTTTGGACTTGTTTTGATATAAATGTGGTGTATGTTTCTATTTTTTCTTGTTTTTTTCAGCAGCTGTCTTTTACCTCAGTAGCATGGTGGCATTGAAAAAAGAGAACTGTACCTTTTTCATTTTCAGTGACGTTTACAAGTTCTTATCTGACTGATGTAGATTATTTTGGAAATGGAACAGAGTATTTTCTATACTGTACATTTCTTAGAAATAAATCACTTTTCTCAAACAAGAGTCAGTTTAATCATTGTCAATGAAAAGAAAATCCTTTTATTCAAAAAAATATACTGTTTACTACTAGTCACGTCCCTCACGGTATATCAGGGGATTTTAGACTTGTGGAGCTGTACTTAAATTAAAAGTGCTGTGAAAAAAATATACATGAAACAATGCTTTGCCGTAGTAATGGGGCATGTATCTATAATCCGTTAAAGAAACTGAAAGGCCAAAAGTAATGAAATGCAAACAGACAAAACAAGAGGGCCAATGCAAGACAATGCATTAATCTATTGGAGCGCCTCACGCCATCGCCTTCAATTAGTGCTCATCCTCTTGACGAACACCCGCCACAGATTGTGTGCCGCTTTGTTTGACTCTTATATCTGCAGGAGATGTGCTGTGACGTCAAGAGGAAGCAGCATGGCTGCTCACGCTTCCTTCAAAGGCTCCTTGTAGAGCAAACAAGTACATGATTTTGTTCAAACACAGGAAAAAAAAAATGAAATGAGGCATACAATTAAGATACTTAGTAAGCAGGTTGTAGAACTGCATTAGGAAAGTTAATTGTAGACATTATGGAGGAAAAAGGCTGACAATCTGTTGAAAAATAAAGAACAAAGTGGAGGACTTTATCCTTCTTATTCCATTAAGATCTCAATTTTAATAGCTGCTCCTTTTATGAGTTGAATACTTAACAGTGTCCCTTCAATATGTAACGATGGGTAACAGGTGTGTATCTTTACTGTGACTGGATGGAGAAATGAGGCCTATTTGGTCTGTTTAATAGCTTACAGATCATGCTTTATCTAGTTTGTTTTTTTGTTTACTATGTATGCATGTCTCAAATAGAAACGAGATAAATATGTATTCAGTTTGTTGATAAATGTATGTCATGCAACAGAAATAGTTTTTTACCATTTGCATTTTGTTTACATTTTTGTCCAAAATGACTGCCAAAGTTCAGTATTTCTACGGTTTGTATTATTTGATGAACTCGTATCCCGGAAAAACAAAAAACAAGCCATAAACTAGTATGTCCAACTATTATTACGCTTCTACATTCCACCAATCAAATGATTATCCGGGTTGAATTTCAGCCAATCATATCGGTGCGGAGGCGGGACTTCAGGTTTGCACCCCACACAGGAAAACACACATCTAGTGTCACTGAAATCACTGAATCACTGAATCGACGGACAAAGACCCCAACTTAGCTTTAGCGCTGCTTATTTGCTACTTTTGTGACACCGAAATAATAAAGTAAGCTATTCGACCAAAGCATACGCGTGTTGAAATTCCAGCTGACACTGTCCGTGGTTCTCTGTTTTAGAAGTGACTCTACCGGACTGTTTACTTACATCGTCGCCAGCTGTCGAGGCACCAGCTAAGCTCCTGAAGCACTTGCTGTCCGTTAAATGGCAATGTTTTACAGTAGTGAGACTACACGACTAAGTGATTAAAGTAAGGTAATGTAACAGTTACCGGTCGTCTTGTCTCTGTCCAACCTATTAATAACAACACAAGCCAAAATGTCTCTCTCAAATGAACGCAGTTTTTGTTATCCTCTGGTTGTGTACACGAGTATCACAGTGTTTCACTCGGTAATCTCAGTATTAGCGTGTAAACATGGTGGAAATGACTGCTGAGGGACAAACACCTCGTCATTTTGTATTTACTCTACTCCAGCTGATGTAGGAGCTTTAAGGTGTATGTATTTATGTTTACCTCAGCTACAACAGAACAACTGTTTGGGGTTGTCGAAACCAGCTTTTCCTGACGAACCCAGTTGTTATGTTTTCTCCCAGAAGCCCCACAAACTCTCCGAGCCATGGCAGTGCTTCTACAGCGCCCCCACCCGGCCGTGGCCTGTCTGCTCTTGTACTACTTGACCGGGGTCCTGGCCGTCCCGGACCCCCGGCAGAGAGAGGCCCTCATACAGCTGGAGGCCTCCATGCAGACGGGCGGGCAGATGGTGCTGACTGACGCCGAGCAGCGGCTGGACGCTCTCCTGTTTAAGATGAAGCAGGAGGAGATGGCGAGAGCAGACTTTCCTCCCGCCATGCACTTCTTCAAGGCCAGGGACCTCATCAGGACCGGTCCCATCTTCAACCTGCTGCAGAAGATGCCTAAAGGTATGTTCAGTCGCATGCCTCAAAGCATGTTAATAGCGTTCATCATCACCAATGTTGGATTTTTCCATACAGGCAATATTTAGGAGTTGTCAGTAAACCCAGAATCAGAGTCCGGGTTCTTTATAGTTGTGTAATTCCCTGTTTCAGGAGGAGCTCTCCATGTCCACGACTTGTCCATGGTGGACGTGGAGTGGCTCGTGAAGAACGTGACCTATCGTCCCCACTGCTACATGTGCTTCACTGACAACCAGTCCATCAGATTCATCTTCTCGTCCCGATCGCCCAAAGCTCGACCACGTTGCTCTCCCTGGACCCTCCTGGAGAACCTCAGGGCCAAGATGAGCAACACCACGGATCTTGACAACAGGTGGGGGGGTTTTCTGGACGAGCTTAGAATATATTTAGATCAAATAAATACCACAGATTTATAAACGAGCCACAGAAAACAGTATATTTTATTCTAGACGACATCCCGATGATTGGGCTCTTTTTCTTCTACGAGTCTACTTTTTTTTTCCTTTTCTTTTCTGTTTGTCATGTAAACTTCTAAAGTTATTGTCCCATGAAATGTACCAGTGTGCACTTTTCCACTGAGTGTGGCAATGACGGGATCTAATCCCACCAAAGCCCACAAACGCCTCGTAGAAGTCATATGAGATCACATTTAAATTGTTCAACATGATACAGTTTGTATTTAAAGGTCCCAAACTAATTATTTAATTACTCTCTTAATGAGATGGATTTTCTATTTGGAACAAGATGCTAGGATGTGATATCAAAAACAGGAGTCTCCAAATATTAAGTAATCAGATGGGCTATTAATTATGAAGCTAAATTTAATTTGATTACTTTATCGGTTGTGTGTTTCGGTTAAACCCAAGAAAGCAGCTAGAGGCCACTGCAGATTTCCGAGAAAGAAGTGTTTTCCAGGTAGTTCAAGGTCCTTCTACAAAGAAATGTTAAGAAATAAATCTCGTCGACTGTGGTAAGTGAAAGCCAAAATAATCTGATCACAACCAATGTCTTATATATTTACAGCATCACGGGCAACTTGACGCTCTTCACGGATCAGGATCCAGAAGTGGTGTACCCCAGTCAGGACGTGGTATGGCATAGGTTTGAAGAGGCCTTCCTTGTAGCTTGGGGCCTGGTCACATACGCTCCTGTGTTCAGCGACTATTACTACCAAGGTCTCACCGAGTTCTACATGGACAACATCATGTACCTGGAGCTGCGAGCTTTACTCCCAGAGGTACTCCAAAGTCATGCCCAGTGCATTCCCCTGTCTGCTCATGCGTCGTGGTGAGTGAGTGTCTTTTTTTATGACTCAGCTATACGAGTTGGATGGCAGCACCCACGACACAGCCTGGACTCTGAAGACCTACCAGGAGGTCACCAGACAGTTCACGGCGGACCACCCAGACTTCTTCGGAGCAAGGATCATCGTCACAATCAACCGGTGAATACCCTCACAATAGATGCTCCCCAGCAGACCGAAGAGGATGTTGATGTAATCATTGATCACACGCTGTGCTGTCATCAGGGGAGTGAATGCGTCAGTGATGGCCAGAGTGGTGGAGGAGGCCATGAAGCTGCGGAGAGACTTCCCAGATATCATGGCTGGTTTTGACATGGTGAGCATGAGTTTGATTTATAGTTTCATTTAACTGTTTTGAATCTGTGAAAGCAAGCATTACTTAAGCATGTCTAATGTAAAAGCGTTGAGTTCCGTATTTTTATTGTTTTTGTCTTCGTGTACAGGTGGGCCGCGAGGACAGAGGCAGACCGCTGTGGTACTTCAGAGAGGCCTTGTCACTGCCAGTAGAGAGAGGGGTGACGCTTCCTTTCTTTTTCCATGCTGGAGAAACCGGTGAGCTCATAAGCATTCAGTTTGTACAACTACGGTATTACACATCGCACCGTGTGGCTTGGAGGTTAATCCGCACATGAGGTCTAGGGATTATCAACTTCATCCGGATCAATGTGAGTCAACATGTCGGAGTAGCAATTTTGAAAGTAGCAATTTCAAGGCCTGGGACAGTTTTTGAAAAATAAATAAACCTAGAAAGTCTTGGAAAAGTCCTAAAAACATAATTCACAATTACCAGTTTAATAAAGTAGATAGACTGCAAGAAAACGATAAACAGTACCTTCATGTTCGGGCATGTTCACACACACACACACACAACATATCACAGCTGAATGATGACTGTAGTGATACATTTGATGTTGTCTTGGATGGTCATTTACATTTAAAAGGGTTGTAAATTTTGTTCTTCGAATCAGTTGTAGCACACCGGTCAACTTGACTCAAATGAAACATCATTTCCCAACAACTACATTTTGTCTGGTGAAAGTGCTGAGTGGCAAGTAACTCAAGAAAACCACAAGCCACAGTTGCTTTGGAGCTAAAAATGAAATGTCGAGCCTCGTGTGCAAGTCATGTGAGGACACAAGCTTGTTTCAGGTCATATTGCACGACAGCCATAGCTTGTCATTCATTTGAGTTAAGATTTACTGTGAATTTTGAAACACGTCATATTGATCTTTCCGAGAATGTATGGTCGTGAGAATTTACCGCAAAGTCATAGAAATGTGTTAGAATGAGGTAGACATGTATAAACACTACCTTTAGCAAAAGTGCAAAGCACAATGCCAACCTTATCATAAACACATCTGTCCGATCTTTTTTGTACGATTCCAAATTGTTACCAAACTAAATAAATGAAATCATAATTAAATCATGACCAAAATCTTTAAAGAACCATCACGTTTTGTGTTCATACAACATCCCATACTAGCATCCATTCTGATTTGTCTGTACTAAATATAGATCTGGAGGGCACAGATGTGGACCAGAACTTGTTGGACGCTCTTTTGTTGAACACGTCCCGTATTGGCCATGGGTTTGCTCTGCTTCGCCACCCAGTGGCCAAGGACCTATCCAGAAAGAGAGGGGTGGCTGTGGAAGTGTGCCCCATCTCCAACCAGGTACACTGCCATCTTGTACACCATACTGTACACCAAAAATACTTACTCGTGTAATACATCAAATACTATCAACCATCATTTAATTTATCGTGCATCTTTTCAACAAAATATCTCCTTTCCTTTCCTCGTTCAGGTGTTGAAGCTAGTTAATGATATGCGAAACCACCCAGCAGCTGCACTGATGTCAGAAAACCACCCGGTGGTCATCAGTTCCGACGACCCTGCCATGTTCGGCGCCTCCGGACTCTCTTATGACTTCTACGAGGCGTTTGTGGGCTTTGGTGGGATTAGATCCCGTTTGGGCTCCCTCAAAGAGCTGGCTGTGAACTCTATCAGGTGAGGTGATTTACAAATTACAATTGAATTGTGCGTGAGGGCGTCACATGCCTCAGCAGACCGCTCACTGACATCTCCATCGTCTGTCCTTCAGGTATAGTTCTTTGACTTCGAAGCAGCAGGAGAAAGCCCTGGCTCTGTGGCAAAGAAGATGGGATAAGTTTGTCTCCGAAAATGCTTTTTAGAAAGAAACTGTTTGTTTTTTTGTCTGTCGACCAATCACGCTTGACATGCTGCCTTTGATGCTGCCTTTGAGAAAGCTTGTAGCACAGGTCAATTATGAATGGTAATGTGTAGGGGTGTAACGGTACGCGTATTCATATTGAACCGTTCGGTACGAGGCTCACGGTTCGGTATGCATGACGAACCGAACAATACGTTTGAATAAAAAAATATAAAAAAGATTATTTTTTTCTTTTTATTTTATTTTTAAACCTTTATTGAACCAGGTAGTCCCATTGAGATTAAAAATCTCTTCTGCAAGATGTAAGTAACAATACAAGATGTAAGTAACAATACTACATAACATTAAGGAGCAGTTTGTTTTTTATGCTTATGTGTTGCTAAGAAGACACCCCAGAAGATGGGTCACTCAGGTATAGTTCCATCATTGTTCAAAGTCAAAGAATAACTTTATGATGTTAGTTGTAATCAATAAATATATTTTAAAATCAAGTACATTTCTCTGGCATTTATAGTTTTCTACTGTACCGAAACGTACCGAACCGTGGCTCCACTGTATCGTACCGAACCCAACCGTGAGTTTTGTGAACCGTTACACCCCTAGTAATGTGGAAAGCAGTGCTTTTTGGAAGCAATGGGACAACAAAGCTCGTTTGGGGTCAGATATTGTCCTTTCTTGCAAAAGAAAATTTGGCATAACACAGTCGGTAAACCGAATGTCACAGAACAGGGCCATTGTTAATGTTATTAGTAACACCTGTGCTTTTCCTTCTACATTTGAAAAAGGACTATTCCACGCTGCCAGACGTGGAGGTCGGCTGTATCCAGTAAATCAACTGGCCAGTGTGAAACAGCCCTGAGCTACATTTAGGGGGATTACTTGAACCACACATATGAAATAGCTTGTTATGTCTATTATTATTATTACGTTTAAAAAAAATAAATGTAATTGCACTTTAAGATTCAGGTTTGTAACAGTGCCAGGCAGCACTGAATATTGGTTGATTTCTCCTTGTAGTGTGTTTGTGGTTTGCCTGTGCTTTGTAAGAGTGTAATACTTAGCTTAGCTTAGCTTGTTACACTGGTGGTTGTATCCTGTGGGCTTTGAAAGACACAGGATAATCTTTACTTAGTTTTAAAGTTTTTTCCACAAATGTAATTCGATTTTTAGCTGTTCTAGATATATAAAAGGTCATAGATGACCATTTGCTCATGTAGGCACATTTTATATAATCTATGAAAAAAACCTCCCTAAGAAACACAAAAAAAGTGTATCATGTGTGTTTTAGGCTATATTTTATATGTGAACAACTGTCATCATCCAGACATATTCAAATGTTGTCAACTACTGAAATGAACTTTGACATAATTAAAAACAACTGTTGATTTAGGGTTTGCGTAGTTTATTCCGTGTTCTTCTCACGTACCACCATTATCGGTACTGTGGTGAGCCAGTCATCCATCATCTGCTGCAGGTGTTGAATTTGGAGAAGAAGCTGTCGTCAATGCTTCCTCTTTTAATGTCCGGTTTCCTTCAAATGACAGCAGGTCAGAAACGGAAGTGAGACACTATTTATTTGATGTGCTGGAATATACACCGTGTGTGTGTATAACTGATTGAATGATGCCACTGACTGTCGTTTGTGTGTCTCTGCCAGCTCGACATTGGTGCTGTCCACTTGTCGTCTCAGCTGCTTGTTCACTTTTGCCTGCTGCCTCTCCATGAACAGAGCTGTCCGAGCCGAGTCCAAACGGACACGATCGTGTTGCTCCTCGTCTTGCTTTTTCTCCAGCTCTGCCCTCTGCAGATGCACAGATTACCCAGAGAGACGACCAGTGGACAGTTGTTTGAATGATCAAAAAGAGCATGTGTTGTGAGTGTCATTTGTTTCCCCTTTTACCTTTTTCGCCTCTATCTGATATTTCTGGAACTGGATGATCTGCTGCAGGCTCTCTTGAGGTGCTCTCCTATCACTGCTGGCACAACTACCAGGCACTCCCACCATGCCCGGGGTGGGTTCGGCACCTACACCCGTCAGCTGTCCTGGCAGATGGTTCCTGGTACCCGTTTGATTGCCCTCGTCATTACGATCCCCTCGCTGGCAGCGCTTCTCTTCAATCTTTGCCCATCCAGAGCCAGCAAAAAGGAGAGTGATAGAAAGTGTTGTTACTGCACCTCCAATTCCAACACTTTAAAAAGACCAAAGCACATGACATATTCACACAAAACATGCATGGTGTCATCACTTTCATCAAAAACTGGTACAACCCGAGACTGCCAAATAGTTTCCTCAAGCGGGACCTCCTTTGAATGATCTTGTATGCCATTCAAGGCCCATGCAATTACAATATATGCATTTCAGAGTGTGTTTCTAAGCCTCCCATGTTGCTTTCGGGATTTGTTATCAGAAGTAATGTCAATGTCAGTGTTAGATAGCAAGTTGAACCACCTCCATCCGACAGTCTGAGCGATTCCCAGGGGACTTACCTTGGCCAGATTGTACTCTTTAATGGCCATAGCTGCTGCTTTTCTCCTCTCCACCTCAAGGCTCTGAAGCTGCAGAGCTGTGTTGTCCATGTCGTCTCTGCTTTGGTCATAGCGCTGCTCTGTAGAACAGTGGAGGTGACAAGGTGAGATTATGTTTTGCGTGCGTGCGTGTCTGTGAACCGAACGTCTGCATCCTGGATGGGATCAGGCAAACCTACCCTCCAGCTTTCGTTGATGCCTCTCTGCTGCTTGCTCACTCTGCTGCTGAATGAGCCACTCTCTGAGCTGCTCCTTCTGCCTCCGCCGCCGGCTCTCACTGTCGGGATCCTCGCCCACCAGGCCGGGGAGCGTCATCTGTGCGTCACCTGGGTCTGTTTTCCCACAGTGGTCTGGGTCTTTCGGGTCAAACTCCCGCTGGTCCCGACGTTGGTAGTCGACAATGGCCTTTTCCATCGCACGCCTCTCCTTAACTTCTCTGCTATGGAGGAGGCAGGCTACTTTGCTATTATGGAGGATATCAGCATCTGTATGGAGTTGACGTTCAAGGATTCCAAGATAATTTATTGTCGTTATAAAACAACGGGTTGCACAAGGAAATGCAGCCTGTTTGCTCCTCGAGGAAGAAAATGTGACAAGCAAAACAAAACTGGAAAAAAAGGTAGTGCATTCCTGTCGTGCATTTTTTATTTGCATTAGAAGGAACCAAACAATTATCTGTCCAGATTATATGTCTGACATCTTAACATTAACGATTCGACATCAGGGAAACTTTGTCCAAATGTCCCCAACACACATCACAATGCACTTTATTAGAAATAGTGACTAATTGATGTCCAAAAGTATCATAACACACAACACAGTGGCAGTAATGTGTGTGTGGATGCTCATGAACAGACGCTGTGTTTTATCAGTGAGTGATACTGACAAAAGCTATTTACCTGTAGTCCATCGCCAGAACACATGATACTGACTAAACCATTGAAGTCAGTCAACATTAATTAGGAACTAACGTGAAACAAACTCACCATGAGCGTTTTGTTCCTCTCTTGCTGCCTCTTCTTCTTTCTCTCTTTCTTTCATCTGCATGTTTAAGGCTTCCTTGTCAACCTGTTGATCGTGACAGCACAATTAAAAATGCCTGATAAGAACAAAGCATATGAAACAGTGACATTATTCATGTGGTGAGCATCCTATCGCCACAGACACAAACACCTGGCGGTAGCTTACCCCGATCGTCCGCACTTTGTCATTAAAGATCCGTTCCCGTCTTTCCGTCTCTCTGTTGCGACACCGCTGCAGATTCATCTGAGCGACGCGGTCTGAGAGTAAACCATCGCGAAACATTTCTGCTGCGATCGAGTAAATGTTGCGGTGATCGGCTTTAAATGGACCCACTGCAAGACACACTCAGATACTTTGTTGATACACACGGGTTGCTACGAAACCAGATTTTCGTGAGCGTTCGTGGGACTTCGTCTTTTTCCGGTGTAACTGAAAAACACGTGCATATACTTTGGTTCCACCTTCAGCCTGAACAGAGGTCTAATCAGATCAAATTATTAAATACACTGGCCATCACATGAATTCCGAAACATTTTTGATTATTACATTTTTGATAAGCATCTCTTACATTTGGTTACCAAAGCATTGGTACCTCAAACACAGCATTGGCATTTCTGTTGTGCATCAATGCAGGTTTACTTTTTCAGATACCACATCTGGAAGTAGAACAAAACACAACCATGTTTATTCATAATTATGATCACCAAAATATTCTATACAGCAAAAATACAGCAACAAGTGATGAAATTGATCAATATTTTTGACTCACCCCAGAGGCAAAATAGTATGATATGAAAGAATAAATCCACTCTGGAGATGGTGTAAATACATAGTTTTCATTGGAGGAAATTTCCCACAGACAGCATTTTAAAAGAATGCTTTTTTAAAAATGTAATTTAAAAAGTCATAGCATAGTATGAAAAAAGAATAGTCATGGGCGTACTATGCCATAAAAATGTCCAAAAACTTTCATTATAAAACTCTCAGTATAGTATGTCATAAAAAATGACAATGTCAAGTTTGCCGTAAAGATGGAATGTAGTGCTTGTCTATTCACGGTGTTACGGTACGGGGGCTTGGATAGCCCAAAAAAGCACGGAGATGGTAAATAGGTAGTGCAACGAAACACAGTTTTTCTTGCTTTAATAGTCTGTCAAACACAAATGTGTGTGTCACAACTGAGTTAAGTTGCTGAATAAGTCATTGACAGCCCAAATGGTGGATGTGGCATCAAGGTTCTTAAAGAAGGTTTTTGGATAATTGCACATCATATGAAGTTCGGTTGCTCATTTTCAAAGCAACCGTGGCCCTTTTTAAGTCATGTTAGAAAAATGAGGGAGATTTGTTTTTAAATTTCTAATAGTCATTTAAAATGTAAACAAGGTCCCGTTTGTCATTCTCCTTTGGCAATTCAGTTAAAAAAACTAAAAACTTGTGATGAGATGCTCAATCGTCCAGCTCTGTCCACTGCACTGTTGAATGATGGGCTCATAATAAGAGCTTTCTCCCTGGGCGATCTCAAGACATCTCTTTGTTGCCTTGTTTCGGATCGATTGGCCCTGCAAAAGTTTGATCAAGAGAGATCATTGATGAGATGATAACACATTGATATGTCCAAGCACCTTAGTTTAGGTTTGGACAGTTAAGGCTTTGATACTTCCTACTGGTATTATCTGATAAGACTGTGCTGGATTGTTCAAAAAGCCACCGTGTAAAAGTCAGAACAGGATGCCACCATACTGGTATCAGCTGAGTTCTTACTTGTTTGAAGTCCCAGTGCATGTGTAGTTGCTTTCGTTTAGCCAGCTGACAGTCCTGCAGGGTGGGAGTGCTGCCAGAGCCTGGATCAACCAGGCAGCGGTTACTGTTATATTTGTGAGATTTAATCCCCCCAATGATGATTTCACCGTCTGCGTTATTGAAGCAATGCTGGTGGAAAGAATGAGTCATGATTGATAATTATCATTTGTTAGTAACGTCTCAGCACCAGTTTTTCCCGTCTGTCTTCTTAGATTACCTGTGACTGCTGGGAGTGGCATCCATACAAGATGGGGATGTTTCCTGGAACGACTCCCTGGTCCACACAGTGGCTCCTAAGAAGGGCGTTCTGCAGCTGTACAGATCAGTGTCATGTTAAGACAACATTCAGCATGGCTACATATCAGTCTAAGTATTTCAGGCTTACTGATCTAGTACTCGCACTAAACTAAGACATGATTCATCGGCAAACGAGTGACTGACACTCATATGACTCATATGACTGAAGCGGACTGAAGCGACGCATGAAGCTGGGAAAGCACGTCTCATCCTCCAGGACCATCATCACCGGTTCCCCTCAAGGCTGCGTTCTTTCCCCTCTGCTCTTCTCCCTGTACACCAACAGCTGCACCTCCAGTCACCTGATTCTGATTCTGATTCTGAAAATGTCTCTTACCACGCCATACCCCAAGAGGTTATCCCAGGTGTCCAGACTTGGATAGACATTGTCCAGGTACCACTTGAAAGGTTTACATTTCAGCTTTTCTCTGAGCTTCCTCCTCTCGGTCACGTCGCCGGTATCGATTCCATGATTCTGTGCATCATAAGCAATATCAAAAGGTACATGAACAATGCTAAATTTCGGTAAAAATCGATATTCTGCAAAACAATTACATATCATGAATCTGTTCAGTTTAAGTGTCCCAGTCATCCACGAGAGTGAGCCAGCATGCAGAATACCAGGACCGTGAAACTGAAGCACGAAATGGAATTGTCTAACTGTGAAAACGAGCTGCCTTCTTTTGTGTATTTTGTCATCTCTCGTGAAATGTAGTCAAAATATAAGGAGTTTCAAACACAATGAGTGTATGGTTGGATGGCGGAGGAGTGCAGTATGGTGTGACAACTTGTTACCATTGGATTGTTGCAAAAGTGTGATGAATACAAGGAGAGAATCATGTGTCCAAGAGTTCTAAAAATCCCTTTGAGGTTTGTGCTAGTTGTAGAAGTTTCTTTGAGTGGGAGCAGTGCCGACCTTAAAAGGAAGGTTCCAGGCAATGAGCACGTTCCGCTTGTACTCATCCAACCAGATATCTGCGACCCTCAGTGCATTTCTCCTCATGGAAGGGTTGAGATCACGTGCATACGGTTTATGTGCCCTCTCAATGTGAGCTACCCTCGAGCAAGGCACAACCTCTACGCTGCCGCCACACAGCCACACCTGAGCAGTGCAGACACAGATCAGACAGGTCATTAGTGAATTTACCAAATCTTCAACCTTAAATGGTTTAAATTCGTTGCCGTGTTTAATTCTTATTACCAAAAACAATTTGGGCTACTCACACGAATCCCAAGTTCAACATTTTCTCCTCCGTAAACTGTCATTCCGCCATCAAGCCCACCGATTTCTCCAAGGAAGAGTCTGTCTGCTGCAAAGATTCCCATAACAGAGGGACTCCTGTCCAAAATAGACAAACAGGGCCACTAGTTCATTTTACTGTGAAATGAATGTCAATGCTGGTAATTAATATACGCTAATGAAGAACATGATTTGATTCTCCACTAGAACTACCCTGAATTTATGAATACAAGTACTTCATGAGATCAAAAAAAGCTGGACGTTTTTTTGTATCAGTATTCAAAATCACATTTTAGCATTTAGCAGTCAAAGTGACCAGCCAACTCTCCAAAAACTCTAAAAAAACAGGTGAGGGTCTTATCTAAGCACCCCACTCACAGTTATCTGACTAAGTTTGTGTGTTCCACGTACTTCCCAGGCTGAGATTCATCCCCCGTCTTCAGCCACTCTGGCCTAAAGGACACGTACATACACCACAAAGCCCAGTCAAAGCCATGAGCGGACGGGATATATCTTTCTACGTGTAGATCGTCAAAATACACCTTATCAAACACAGGGGACACCACCACTGTCCTGTCCGCTTTGATCCTGTCCAGCAGAGGCTCTGCCCTGGTAAGGACAACAAAATGAAACAGTAATGACTTTAAGGGGAGGAGGTGAAATAACTAAATCTCAACAGTATTTATGTAGGATTTTGACCGGAACTTAGTGAATGAATTTAACTTCACAGCAGTACATTTACTCTTGTTTCCCTCAACAGTTCCCCTTTATTTGAAACCTGTACACACCATCCCTCTGTGGTTTCAATATGGGCATCCAAAACGGCCACAACATCTGCTGTGACATGCTCCCAGCCTGAGATCCGGGACTGGGACAACCCCATTTGTTGCTGATGCCACACTTTCTTTATGAGTCCTGGCCTCTCTTTGTGAATCTCATCAATGTAGTGTTGTAGTGGTTTTCCAAGGTCATCTGAAAATATCGTCAAAAACAGTCAAATCTATAAATACACACGCACAGATTACTACAACAGCTTTACAAAGTATATACAGAAAACGCTATCATGCAATTTACCCTAATTTCCTTAGCAGGGGTTATGAAACTGACATGGCTGCTGTTCAGAGTGCTGAGACATTTGAGATAAACATCGATATGCTTTATTCCAAGTGCACAGTTTCACTTACTGTAAGTACTAGAGTCATCCACGAGAACGATTTCCCTCAGCAGGTGCTTGGGAGTGTGGGTGATGATGCTTCGTACGGCCCTTTTAATGACCGAAAGAGCCTCGTTTATGTAGATCAGTACCACGCCGATGGTTGGCAGGTCCCTGGGATAATTCTTCATCAGACACCTAAATGGAGTGAGATGTGAGATGGTTGATGCCTCCGTCAGTCGGTTCTCAAGCAGTAGTGTGGAGAAACAGATGGACAAGTGTGTGACAATATGTCATGTGTAGCTTGTGCTGCGTCGATGTTCTCCATGCTGCATGATAGAATGTAGGATATCAGGAGTAATTGTTTGATCTGGCTTGACATCAGAAGAGAAAAGAGAGGATGAAGAGACTGAAATCACTAGTAAGCTGATAAAGAACGAGAGGTTAGATCCTAATTTGTCCTACTCTGTGCAGTAGGGTTGGCGGATCTGTCATATGCTGGATAAAGGGTGCCATTATGTCACAGTTAACTTCTCACGTTGAGTGCATGTATTTCCGGCTACATATTGCTTTGGCACAGTTATTTACAGCAACTACATTCTAATATATGATTCATGAGATTAGCTGCATGTAAAACACTGGTAGTCGGTTCATAGTAACACCCATAAGACAGAGAAGACATCAGATTGCTGTGCATAGCAAGTTATTGCAACGGTCAGGACACAAAATAATCAAACCCCCTTTCCAAATACTCAGAACCAGTATGAACATAAGTTACCTTTTGTCTCTTGTGTCTGAAAGCTTCCTGTCAATTGGCAACTGGTTACTCAGGAAGGCATTGTATCCATAGATCTGAAAGAGCCCCTCAGCCTCCTTCTGTTCCTCTTCTGACAGGTCGTCGCCCCAATGGGCGAACAGGATGGACTTTGGATATAACTTTGGCATCACGATCTTCTCTTTCACTTGATCCACATTCAGTAAAACTTCATTGGTGGAGTTCTTCAGACCAGATACTTCTATCAGCTTTGCTTTGTTTTGGATTTGGATTGTGTTCATAAAAAGACAAAACATTATGAACAGGGTCAGTAAAACGGCACGACAGTAGAAGTATAAATGTGTTCGACAACTTAGCTGGAAGAAATGGAAAGCGTATCAATGCTGCTGCAAACTCCTCTCATATTTCCTCAGTCAAATCAAATGTCGTACAAAACATCTTACATCTCAGGCTGAAGGGACATGTGATTTCAGTGATATTTGTGCACACTTGCTTATATTTGTGGACACAAATTTTTTGCATTCAGTCCAAACCTGCCATAGTAGTTTATAACAGTGACAATTCCCACCATTCTGATTGGCTGGAAGCTGTCCAAATGGACACCTTCCATTGATGTAAAACATTTTGAATGCAGGACTTTTACTTGCCAAGGAGATGTTTTCAGTTCTCTAGAAACTGCTCATGTGTGCCTATTTTGGAAAAATATTGTTTTAGTGCTTGTGCACACACATTTGAGTGTCTGGAGTGCCATCAAATCCACAACCAATCCAGAAAACATGTGATTTAACAAGTCATTCAGATGTGGCTCCTCTTTCTATGTCACTTGCAGGCCCCTTAGAGTAAAGCACCCCCACATGTGAGTATCTCCACCTCACGGCTTTGGAAATAAACTTGCAAAATATGCACCATATTTTTCCCACAAGCCAAACAGAGTGAAGCGTGCTTTTCTTTGCAGGAGGGGTACTTACAGAGACGCCCGCTAAAACAGCAGAACCTAGATGGCACAGATGTACTATATTTACATTTTAAGGGGATTTACTTGCAGTTCACTGACGTTACAGCGTGGATCTCATTTCTCAGCAATCTCTTTCAGCAACACAACTCTTGCTTGTACAGGAAGCAGGAGTTGGAAATGAAAATGTCTTCTTGTTCATTTACTTTTACAGATCTTTTAAAAAGAATATAATATATGATTAGAAAGTCAGAGCTTTACACTACAGACTTTTTATACGTTGCCTCTGATTTGGTACTCACTCAGCTTGTTTAGGGTCTTTTCAATCCGGTCCAGTTTCCTCCTCACAACCTCTTGATCAGAGGCTCCCTCTGGATAAGATTTGCCTGTCCTCCAACTCGCGATCAAGAAAATGATGAAGTATATTAAGAGTAAAAAGGCTCCAATTATTCCAGCTCTTCGCACATATGTCTTCATTGTGGTTGCTCATGAAGGATCACATCAATGTCTTCCTCTACCTCATATGCCAGCCACTTTAAAGCTCAAACTGCACAAGAAAGTGCATCTTATCTTCAAGATAAATGACTTTCATTGTACATTTGTTTAACGCCCATAAATCTACGAAAGAGCATTGTTTAATGAGGCGGACATACGAACACAGAGTCAACACACTGCTGCTAAGGGCACCTCCTCCACCTAGAGCCTGATAGTACCATGTTGACTTAAGGGTAGAGAGGTGGACTGATATCTAACAAGCGATAAATATAAATAAGTTTTCAAAGTACACTTCCATATTTAATGTGCCTACAAAGCTTGGGCAACTACCTTGATATCTTTTATTGAACCTTTACAGTATCTTTGGCATCAGTGACAGCCTTGATTCTATGTGGGTTCGTCTTTATAATCGTAATATTTAAGTCTCTGCCCACTCGGCTCCAATTGATGGAATCTTTGTTTGTTTGGTCAAATTGACTTCATCTGTACAATTTGCGATTGACTACTACTTGTACTACGACTACCACTGCATACTTTCCGCTGAAGAAACCCTTCTAATATCAAAACGTTGAGCCCTTTCAGGACATTTATGCTTGTATTCAACTTTTCCCGGTATGCCTTTTTTTTCAGACTAAATAGTTAATGAATTAAAATGTCCACATTTTGACAGTATTACAGCATAAGAAATGCATTCTGCTCTTAGCTTTATCATGTAATGAAGTTCAGCAACCGTTTCACTTTTCAGTTTCCAGGTTTTTCAGCAGTGCAGTGCAATTTCTTTCAGCTATCAGGAGCTTTGAGACAGGCACTGTCTAACCAAAATAAAAATACGGTGGTTATTAACCAAATTAAATATCCCTTTTAATAGAAATAGTTGTACAGTTTTAAGTGACGCTGTACCCTTTATTTTTAAACTAAATCTAAAATTGGTACATTTTATTCACCTTCATTTTATGTGGGTCTGTTTCTTATGCTCCTGTATTGTTATTATTTATTGAGCAGTCAGCAGTTAGCAGCAATAAATTGCAATGCAGAGGCACTCATTAATGTAAAGCGAGTATTTCTGAGGTTGCTCTGGAAACGGCCACAGTGAGATGATGATATGCATTTATCCAACATTCCAGATCTTGTACATAATTACCTGTTTCTGAAGTAACCTTTGGAAAATAAACGAATGCTCTTTTTCAAACCAGTACAGCTGATGAAGAACACAGTTCATACAGTACAAAATGTACGGCCCAACTGTATTAAGGCTGCATTGTTTCCAGTGTAAGAGATGAGTTGAATGCCTACTCGCTGTTAAATCATGCTGCTGTATGTAAAAATGTCCATAAACCTGAAGAATTACATGTGTTCTGATGTGTGGAAGTAGATAAGGTTGTGCAGACACGAGTACTGCAAGATCTTAAGGAAATGCTGGTTGTGGAACAGACGGTCACACGTTGTGTGTAGGATGGTTGAATGTCCCCCTGCTTGTTTCTCTAACCTGGTGTGCTGTATTGTGTCATCATAAGACTGTTGAGGGCCTCTTACACTCTCCGCACTGCAGGAGGAAGCGTTGAGCATCCTGTTGTCCTCGTAAATTTCTTCTTGTCTCACTTGAATTTTGGCAAACTGAGACTGGGCCGATGAGTGCTGAGAGCATTCTGTCCAAAGCGTAAGAGTATGAGATTAAATTGCCACCTATAGCGGATAAACCCTGTTTTCTGTAAAAGCATGGCGGTACCTCTGTTGCTATACCTTCAGGCCAAACTTCACTTTTTTGGGGAGTTTATTTTTCCAAGAATAGCAATGTCTATTTGTTTTTTAAACGTTTCATCCTTCCAATAATTTGTGTTTAATGAACCTCACTTCCTTACCGCCAGCATGGCCATAGACTTTTAGTTGTGTGTGTGTGGAAAGCATTGCTTTTTCGGTCTTACAAACCTAACTTGATGCTTCATTACCCGATGAAATACTTATTATTCCTGAAGTGTTTACAATCCGTCTTATGTGTTCATCTTCTTACTACCCTGACCTTTGACAGTTTCCGGAGAACTGTTGGATATGTGGCAATGCTATAATCTGTATATGGACCAATTCACTGTGTTGTACAAAGTAATCCTCATGACTCGGTGTACCTGCTTGTTTAAAGATGCATTCTGCTTTAGAGCCATTTAAGCCACCTGCAACCGATTCACTGTTTAAAAAGCTTCACATTAACTCAACATGACTGAAGTTGAACCAAAAAAATAAATAAATCACAACACAAAAGTGTCACTTTAGATGTTTTATTGAATGCAACACCAAACCAGTGAAGTTGATAAATGAGTCGGAGTAGTTCATATAATCCTGCAGACTAAGAAAAGCCAGGAAATATCTGTAAATATTAAAATAGTCATTGATGAATAACTTTTACTTTGAAGGCGAGCCGTCTAAGTTTACGACTCTCGACTCCCTTCACTCAGTCTTTATTATTAAAGTTGGATAATGGAACAAGCTGATGTTTTGGTGTGCTGATTTGCATTGCACGTGTTCATTCAATGACACAACACAAAGCGTTACCGCGTTTAGGCTGCATCGACTATGGAACAACAAACTCACACGTAGCAGAATAATAACTCAAGTAGACCAATGACTTTTGGTAACACCCCTAAACTGACATCGTTCATTTTACAACTTAAACAATGGCAAATTAATTATACTTTGTGCATGGACCGCAACGCCAGGGCTGATCAATACTCATCCCTAACATGGCGGTGCTATATAAATATATGTATTTAGTTTTTTGTGATTTACGTGAGCCTGTTAGTCATTTGTGTAAAGTAGCTGTCCATAAGTACTAATGTCTCAATTGTATTAAAGATTGAACCCAAACCTGACCCCTCCAGGACATTAACATTATTGTTCACAGTTTGCTGTTGTCTTCGTGAAAAGTTCTCTGTAGTACAAAAATAAAACGTCCAATAGGGTGAACATCAACAGGGGAAAACTCTTTAGAGACACTGTGAAAAGTCATATTTAATAAAAACAAGACAACCCTTAGAGGATCTTTATTCATTTATTTATGTACAGAATAGAGTTAAAAACCAAACAATCAGAGGTGCTGCTCTGGTGTCGTTGGTAGTTTAATAGTTGACAGTCTTGGCTGGCCTCGTCTCATCCAGGTCAGCTTCCAGGTAACGGAACCGGCGATGACGACGCAGAATCTCAATTGCCTTTTGTTCTACAGTGGAAGGAGTGATGCCAAGATCCTCCAGACCAGGAAGTCCTGGGTACTTCATGTCTGTTGTGTGAAACTGGAAAATGAAAGCACAGAGCAGAATTAGTGATGGCGGTAGAGCCTCCACGGCTGGTGGCACAATAGGCCCTTTTCAAAGCAGCACATCGGAATGGCGAGTGTTCCCAAAACTTCCAGTTTCAAGCTATTCAAAGCTCTTGGTCGTCTTACCCTGTCCACTTTGTCTGGGGTTGTCCAGGGCTCAAATGGGTTCACTGCAAAAAACTTAGCAGCAATGCTGAAAGTAGAAAAAAAAGAAACTATCACATGATTGTACAGGGGTACAGAACAACTGCACCCCAAACAAACCCTGCAGTTAGTTACATAAAAGATGCCTTTTCTCTGAAAATGCTGAAAAACATTTTTAAAGCACGTACTGGTAGAGTGGGCGGGGCAGAGGGTAGGGCACAAAAGGTCTGTGTGCCACGGCGTAGATGTACTCCACCAGGTCATGGAGGAGGTACCGGTTGGGACTAGACGACGAGAGAAAACAGGACAAAAACAATTCATGAAGGAGAGCCCCCATCATGTAACTCTGAGCTCACAAGTGATACAAATACAGGTCATGAAACACAGACACACGGTTTCCTTTCCGTCAATCGGACCTCTTCTCTAGAGGTGCTCTCTGACGGTCACTTAATTGCATCTTTGTCTGTTCCTCCCACTCCCAAACTTATAAACTAATGAAAATGATTCAAATAAATTTGTTTTGTAAAATCGATAATCCAACATAATAAATAAAACAAGTGTGGACTGTGAAAACAGAAAAGACAAAAACTACTTAACAATGAAAATATAAAAATGATAACAAAATAGAATGAAAAGCTACAACAACAGTAATTAAACAGCATGAAATAAAAACATTAATAAAACTTAAATTAAATAAGTGACTAAAATAATGAAGACAATGTCTATCAACCAGTCTAAATTAAAGTTTACGTTCAAAGACTTCAACACCGAACAAAGCTGATTCATCAAAGGTTTTAGTCCTGCACTATGGAACAAGCTGAGAGGCCGTACCGGTTCACACACTGTAAACATCTGAGATACCAGTGCCATAAAGTGCTTTGAAAACTAGTGTAACAGAGTTAAAATGTACTTTATTATTCTGTTGAGTATGTGTGAATTCTATCTTTATGAGCTATTTTTTATTTCGCATTTTATTTTGTTAATGCTTCCTGCGGAAGCGGCGTCTCGCCTCTTTTGTACCTCCAAAGCCCCCGTAGTCCCGACTTCCCCTCACAGTGGTGTTTCGTACTGATGAGGGTAAGTTGTGTGGAATAATGTTGTTGCACTGTTTGGTTGTTTTCTTCGGGAATGTAACGGTTTACGTTACGTACTTGAGTAACTGCTAAGGTGATGACCTTATGAAGCTGTTACGCGCCGTTTTGACTGTGGAAAATATAACTTTATTGGCTGTTTCAGTTCGCCTTTTTGGCGCCATTTACTTTTACGTCAGGCTGCCCTGTCATAACGTAACGACGCAGATACTTTGGCATTCCTTTGTGTGACTTCTGTTGTCTTGCATGTATAAAGGAGCGGATGTATAAAGAGAGTGAGACCAGGACGAAACTAATGTGGTTTATGTTGTCTTCTGCAGGTATGTATTTTCCTTTGTTTAATGTTATAATTTCCGCGGGTTCTGTTAATCATTCCACCTCATGTAGTTGTTTGTTTTGTCCACTTCATGTCGCCGTTAGTCCCGACTTCCCCGGACAGTGGTGCTTCGTACTGATGAGGGATGTATAAAGAGAGAGTGAGACCAGGAAGAAACTAATGTGGTTTATGTTGTCTTCTGCAGCGAATAAATGCTGGAAAACTACCCTCTGAGTCGTCTCCTTCAATGCCATTCCAAGTCTGTTACACTAGTAAAGATATTTTACCAGATAGGAGTGTTAATAACAGCGTAAACCTCCAAACCAAAGACTAAACAGGACAAGACTAAACATGATGCATTGTGTTTTCCCCTTCAATGTTCTTGTGTATGAAATTTCAGTATTTGCTCAGTCTAACCCTAAGCACAGGTGTTTAAGCACAGACCACCTACCCAACTAATGCATACGTCTTCCCATTAGCATCAGGGTCTCTGACAGCATTGATAATGGCCTTGGCCACATCCACCACCTGAGGGAGAAAATAGACAGGTTAGTTGGGTTCATTTGGTCATGATTATTGTATTTATTAGAAGGGAAAATATCAGAATAGCTGCCCCCTTTCAACAAACGCACATGAACAGGCTGCTTCACAGTCTTCTTTCCCATGGATATGAGTGGAACAGCATTGCCAAACCAGCGCATGTCTGAAAAGGGGTTAAAACCACACAGTGCATTTTCACTGGTTAGCTGATAACTTAGAATCAAAAAGGGAACATTTGCAATACTGTGGAACAATAGCTCCACTTGTGCTTGTAGAAGTTGATGAAGAGACGACAATGCGAGCTGGAGAGCGTCCATGAAAGAGCACTAAATGCACAGCAACCAAATCAGTGAAAAGGAGCGTAGCAACGTTCACTAACGAGTCACATTCCCAACACTCAGAAACTGCCGTGTTGGCCTCCTAGTAGATTACAGTCAATGACTGACTTCAGTCTCTTTCACTCACACAAACAACCGTCTTACTTGCATGATAGTTGAAGAATCTGTCCTCCCTCCCAAAGATCTCAGAGGGCTTCATGATGACCGCGTCGGGAAACTCATCTCTCACTGCCGTCTCTCCTACAGCCTATGGGTGAAAGTACATGAATACAGGTTGACCTTCACTGGCTTAAACATGGTGATACTGTCCAACAGAAACACAAAACAGCCCTTCACCTTGTTCCTCAGGTACTTGGACTGGCTGCGTATGTCAGCATTGAGGTGAGACATGTGGATAAACTTTGTGATGCCGGCCTCTCTGGCTGACTTGGCAATCTGCTGAGGGATGGTCACGAAGACATCGTCGTAGCTATAGTTCCTGTGCACAACAAGAGGAGCAATGCTGACCTACAATTTACACACCCATTCAGCAATGTCCTCCAACATTCACCTGTACCTCGCCTCTAAAACAGCTTAAAATGCCAACAACATCACGCACAAAGCAGATACTTTAGGACATGTTTCCAGTCGACGCATACTTTGTCTCCCACTCTCTGCCGACAAGGTTGATGACAACATTGGAGTGCTCCAAGGCCCGTTTGATGGAGTCTTTGTTCCTGGCATCCCACTCCTGTGACCAGACGGAGAGACAAGACATTTGCATTTCATTTAAGGCTCTAACTTTATCATTCATATAAATAAGTACATGCAGATCAAAGAATCCACCATCCAAGAGTGTGGCAAGATTTCTTTAAGAGACCTGTGTGTCTGTAAGCATCTTACCATGAAAATGATCTGTCCGAGATCACCCATGGGCCTCAAGTACATGATGTCATACTGATCAGAACGGTGAGGGACGACAATCTGAGAGCCAATGCGACCTGCAAGAAACATACGATCACATCTTTGGGTCGCTCTCTTACGTATGATCAGTTTTGTTGAAGCAGCTTCCATAAATCCCTGCTGTAATATGGATCACCACTCAAACCACTTTAGAGTAGGATCTCCATAACTGGCAACATTACAATATATACGGTAGGTTAAATGTCTGTTAAGCCTACTTATCATATAAGCTACCTTTCAACTTCTTAGTAACTATATAAAATAAAGTGTGACATGTGACTGCCGATCGCAAAAGAGGTGACCAAAAAAACGGTGTTTTTGGTACTCTTAGGAGATAACTTATTTTTTTGCATATTTCTATCTGTGTATTTTTTTAAATACTCATTTGTCATCAAAATGTAAGTGACATTTGTTAGAATATTACTTGATAGAAAATTAATAATATTTTTATGCAGTGTATATTATTGTACTGTCAAATAGATAATACACGAGTATGATATTTCATTTTCTTTTTATGAACATTTTTACCTGGTGAGCTTAAGGAGACACTAGCAAACAAATCAGTGTCTGGGGTGCATGTAAAGAAGTATAGCTAATCACTTCTCTGCATTATCAATTTATACTTTGTAGGCTATGTAAGTGCTACGTATGAATGACAGTCATGCATCCCACCAGGTTCTTTATAACGCAGTAACAAAAGGCTGGTATTGATTTTTAATGGAATCATGTGGTTATAGCTCCATCACAAGTCAATACATTCTGGATGGGCCTAAATCATATCCTAACATTAGTAATACTTTTCAAATGAGTTGTTTGAAATTAATGAAACAACAAAAGAACTACAGTGCCTGGCCACGCATGATATAAGCATGTAGTCTGTACAGGGATGTGAAATATATATATGTAAACATTATGTGACATTTACAAGCACAAAATACACAAGTTTGCTGAATATATAGTGATTATTAGTGTGCATTTAACTTAACACCAGCAATTATTTACACTATATCTTTTCAACTCACCCAGCCTGTTGACTACGTATCGACCCAGAAAACCCGTAGCACCAAACACCGTAGCCGCTATTCCACTGGACGACGAGCGTCCTCCTTTCCCTTTGGGGACGACAGCATGGTGTAGCTTCCTCTGCTGGACTTTGGTGACTGAGGCAGCGGACAGTACGGCAGGGGAGCAGCTACCTATTGAGAGGAAAGGAACACAGGCAGTGTTTGAATCACATTATGGAGGTTTGTGGTGCTCTTAATTTGTGTGGCATTATACTGAGAGGTGTTACTGATGCTTACTGTGATGTAACCTTGTTCATATGAATGGGGTGGCCAGTAAACGCATTACAGTATAACATAATACAGTTCAACATCATCACCAACTACATATGTAAATCATCAAACGTTAAAGCTGTAGATCTATAACGCTGACAATGTGACACTGAGCTTCTGTAGGGGTATTGAATGCAATATATTTTTCTCTTTTAATGCTTTGGGCACATTGTGTTTTACTCTGTGAACATACTACGAGTTAGCTGTAAAACAATGGCTAAATCGAATACTATTGTATACATTGACCTGAGGAAAACACACACACATGATGAGCAAGAAGTGTGCTGCATGCTTCCGAACGAATGACCAATGACAGGAACCTTAGACTGTGCGGGTGGACAAGTACTGCGTGATTTAATGATGATTAAAGAAAATGAGTTGATGTAACAGTCATGCACTAACGCTAGCTCAGTATCACTGTGCAGACGCATTACTTTAAGCATCGTCACTGTAAAACATATCAATTAGTCGGACATATAAAGCTGCTGTTGTATTTCACAAGTAAAAACATATCGTGACGTTAATGTAACGTCAAAAAAACAACAGCGAGTGAACCACCATAACAGACGCAACGTCAAGTTAGGCCACCTTGCAGGAGAATGGCTACAGCTCAGCCTAACTTAACTATTCGTTCATTTATTAACGCACATAGTGATACAGGTGTTTGTATAGTCAGTAAGCTGATAATATTAGAGTTATTCAAACATCTAAATGTGAGCTACTAACTAGCTAAAGCCCTTGCTAGGAGGTGACTAGCCGAGCCGGTTAGCAAGGTCACTCGAGCAGAGTATGTGGTCTAACTGTGAGCCTGGGTTAGCGTGAGTTACGTTTATTATCTCAAATAACAACAATATGTTCCTAGATGTCAATGCAAGCATCACATGTCTACTGTTTTAGCATTACTCACTTGAAATTCTGGGAAGGACACTGGCAGGACGGCTAACCAGCGCTACGGTCGCCATCTTTCCGACTACGGCACACCGCATGGGCCAAGAAGCCAACGTCAATTCACAACAGCGGTACATGAAGTTATAGCCACAGTGCAGCGCACAGGCAAGGCGAAAGCTGAAAGATGTGGTCCTCACAATACAAAAGGTATACAAAAAGTTTGTACGTCAACATACAGACAAAGGTCTTGGAAATTCAACCTCTGGTTTGGCAATGAAAAGTGTGAAAGTGATTTATTATGATCATAAAAAAAGAGTTTTTCATGCTGTGTTCATTCATTAATTGTCATGAGAAGAAAATGATGATATGAACAGTGTCTGTTTCGATTGGCACACATATATAAATTAATAAGCACTGAAATACTATTCATGTGACTGTGGAAAGGTTTTTACATGTTGTGTTTACCTTACATAAACAAACAATAGTTTTTGAAAATATATTTAATACATTTTAGATGACGCATGGTTTTATCTAAACTCTTTTACATCATTTTACATGCAATCCGCGCGTTTCTGGCGTTGTCGGGTATTAATGCAAGTCATCAGAATGAGGGGCAGGCCATTATTAGATTAGATCGTCCTTGGCCAAGACAACATTCATCTCTCTCTGCTATGTCCCATCTCTTCCACTCTCTTCCAAAATCGTTCATAACTGACCACAAACTATGGAATCCGGTCTGGAGTGTGCCAACAGAATAATTATAGGTTTATAATTTCTAATTATAATTATTAGACTTATTAATACTACTTCAAAAGCTATTTTGAATGAGTATTTATGATGCACTGAATGACTCAAAAAAAAAAAGAGGGTCCAAGCCACTTTTTCCACCACTCGTTCCTACACAAAGCAGCAGGTGGCAGCCCTGTGCTGCGCACGTATATAACAACCAACCAATCAGAGCTCCTGTGGCTGTTTTTCTAATTTGTAGGTGGCACACTGCTTACACACAGAGAGAGCAAAGTGAAAACGGCAAATGTTAGTCAATGCAGTAATAGTTGGAGAAGTTATTAGGACGGAATATGATAAAGAGGAATTCTTAAATGGAAAAATAATAATAATCTAAATGTAATCATGATTCCAAAATGATTGTACAATTCTTATTTACAATCCATATTTTTTATTTACCAGTTACTTATTTAGCAACAGGCAGTGAACACTATTACTACATCTTAAAACTATAAGTGAGCGCTTTACTTTGCATTATAACAATATGCCAACAGTGCCTCATTATCCTTTCAAGTTGAAGCATGAAACAAAAACAAACATTTGAATAAATATTATAAAATATGGAAGCATATGCTCTTCAAAACAACCTTTTATTTCATCATAAAAGACAAAGAGACATACAAATGTTTACGAGTACAACATAACCTTTCTTATTTCAGCTGCAATCCACTCTCTTGGGATCGCTTGTTGCTTAGCGAATAGATAGTGAGGGCACCGGTCTTACACATCTAAATTGAATCTCTGTTGGCGACTTAAGACATAAATCCATTGTAAAAAGAGGGTATGTTCTGTAACATGAGACGAGACATCATTTTGTCAAATAAAAGGGTAAGAATCCAACGGTTTCTAATCCAGGTGTACACACACAATAGTAAAGTGCGAGATTTCTAATACTGCAAGGCACGAACTATCAATAACTGGATTGTCTTTTTGTTTCTAAAATAAAAAATGTTATGAACAACAGACATAGCAAATATTTTCATACAGTGACAACACAACAAGTAAAACCTTGTCTAAACCCTCAACAAATATCTGAAATATTTCCTTAACATGTGTTCTGTATTACACATACACAGTAAATTACAGCAAAAATATATACAATAAATTATATTACAATTAAATAGTTTGTGATTGTTACATTAAATTGTTAAACAAATATGAAACATAGGATCAAACATATTCCATAATAAATACGTGAAATCATTAATGTCATCAACTGAATTCTACAATTAAAAAGTATTCAACAATTATTTCTTGAACATGATTTAAAAAAAACATATTTTGGCTCAGCCTTTATTGCACACACTTCTTAAAATATTTTACTATTATGAAAGTTATGCTAAATGTGTAAAAGAAAAAAAGAATAAAATGCAAAACCAAATATTTGATACATGTTATAACCATGCAGTTTGTACTACTTTCTTTTTTAACATGGAAAATGAGAAAAGTAAAAGTGTTATATGGTATAACCTGTTTATCAAAGATTTCAATGCCCAGCAAAGATTGGGTTCAATAGATAATACAGGAGACAGTGGAGAAGGTGATGCTGGACTATGAATTTGGTTTTTTAAATCATCTATATTCAACATGTGCATTCTTATGTGGCAGACAGCTTGGTATCTCAATTGCGACACACTTAAACAAAATGCCTGCAACTGCACCTTAAGTCCTTTATAAAAAAAAAAGTACAACTGGTTAATTGACTTCACGGTCATACAAACCCAAAGTTTCACAGAATAAAAGAATACACTACGACTGTATACTTGAAACAATAAATAGAGGGTGTGCCTCTTTGCTGATGATCATAGTGTCCCCTCCATACATCTATATTGTGTTCACGGCATGTGGGAACTGGTTTCCTACCTTTGAGTTGAAAACATCCACTTCTTTCCGACTTGAAACTGAGAAACTGAGACTTTTCCTCTGGTTCGGACGTCTCTAACATGTTGTTTTGTGACGTCGTGTAGCCACAGAAACAACATGGCAGTATTCGGAGTAAATGAATCTTTAAATATTCTATCTGTGCAGGGCCAAACAAATGGCACTTTCTTTTCGCTGTCCATTTACTTCCACTTCACCATCTCAATCACTCTCAGGTGGGGAGTGGGACACTGAGCCGAAACAACAGTTCCCACGTGTCATGAACGCAGCACGATTCCCCTTTGACTGTTATATGATAGGGGGCAAACACTGAGACTGCTCTTGGCTATCTTTTCTCTCTGTGCCCATTTCCTCTTGAGTCTTGATGATAATGTGAACGGGCCTCTCTCCACCTCCTTCTTGCTGCTTGGCATCTGTGGACAGCTTCCCCTCATTCTCACACACCTCCTCCTCCGCTGAGGCCCCGATGGGCCGCAGACGCTCGGCAGTGGCCATCTTTGTTGCTGTTGCTGTGCCGTCTCTCTTCAGCTTGTCAGTAGCGCTGCTTTCGGTGCTGACCTTCTCCGCTGTGCCAAAAAAAAAAAGACATTAAATGTCAGCTCAAGGTGAATACAAAATAACTCTGTTGGTATGGCTGCTGCTATGGCAATTGCTAATAATTCCACCTGGACCGTTTTTTATGTATTATATTATGTAAGAGGTCTCTGCTCTATTTGAGCCGTTTGTTGTATCTATAATTGTTACTTTTACTTAAAATGTCCTGTAAATATGGGTACTATCCTAAGTATACAGTATGGATGATGAAATGGACTGTACTCTTACCAGGCTTGCTGGTCGAACTGTCTGACACCTTCTTCACTGTTGGCTTGGTTCTTGGCCGGACTTTGTTGAAATTTCCCTCCAGGATCCACTCGTGCTGTAGCCCCTCATCTGGAGTCATACGTTTGGTTGGGTCCCAACTGAAAACACACACAGAAAAAAAAACTGAAGTCTGCTTGTACAGACTGTTGTTTCATCTTATTTCCTGTTCTGGTTGACAGTCAAGCAGATGTTTAGAGTGAACATACGCGAGGCAGCGTTTGATGAAGTCTAAGAACAAAGCGTCATTCGTTTTCAACGCAGCTGACAGCTCCTTGGAGTTGGGTCTCCTCTTCTTCCCCTTGCTATTGGTGATGTTCCTGGGGTTTCCTTTAGAGTCTGCACACAATTATCAAATGATATAATCTCTGCACATTGTTCCTATAGCGTAGTCTCACGCCTTCTGCAAAGCACTGGCCTAGTTATTCATTTATCTTCTGATGACGTTTCGCGGTCTACATTGTTTGCTATAACGCACGAATGAGATATTACAAATATCGGTATCAATTCTCACCAAAGAACAGCCTCCTCCTCGCAGCTGACTGAACAAAATCATTTGGAGGCATCCCAAGAACCTGTAAGTCAAAATATCAGGACACCTTAACAAACTGACGCAACTCAACAACCATATTGGAAAATTCTTGTGCGTTTACATTTCTAAACAAACGTCTTTCCATGTCAGTACCTCCATTATGCAGGCTATCTGCTCCACTTCGCTCTCTCCTGGGAAGACAGGATAGCCTGTGTAGAGTTCAGCAAGGATGCAACCCAGACTCCACATGTCAATGGCCATGCTGTATGGGTGACCCAGGATGACCTCTGGGGAGCGGTAGAAGCGGCTCTGGATGTAGGTGTACACTAATGGAAAAGAAAGAAGAGACTGTGAGGGATGTAAGATAGACATTCTGTGGACCATTTCTTTGACTATCCCGGCATAGTTTTGTTACGTAATTCTCCCAGTTGAGTTTTGCGCTCTTACCTCTTTGTTGTTCATAACAGCTCGATCCAAAGTCAACCACCTTGATGTTCCCTGGCCCTCTCTGAGACAGAAGGATGTTCTCCTGTCGGAAAGTAGAAGCAAAAACCTTCAAACGAGTTGCTTTTATATAACGCAGCTGCAATATCATATTGTTCCACAAGATGGAGCAAAATCCACACTAACTGTTCTGGGGAATCAATTACCAACAGCAGTGCAATGATTCAGTGCAAAGGAGTGGTCCGCATCAAGTCTTGTTGACTATATTCTGTCTTATATTCTATACTTAAAAAAACAAAGGTTCAGGTGTTACAGAAACTATGAAGTCAGTACCGGTTTGAGGTCGCAGTGGATTATCTTTTCCCTGTGCAGCATCTGCAGGCACCTGAGAAGAGCGTGGGTGAACCGACGGATGAGAGCCAGACTGAAGCCCTGGAAGTTGTTTTTTTTGATGAGCTCGTACAAGTTCACTCTGATGGAAGAAACAACACGATGTCTCGTCAGTTCACGATGCTGTTAAAACCTAAAAACACTGATGGGATATATTTTCTTTACAATTATATCTATCTAAGTACTTTGTTCCTTACATGGCAGAGGGAGCTCAGTACGGATTCACTTATAAGAAGATGCACCGCAAGGAGAACTGTTACATGTTCCTTGATGGTGCTCTCATTCAGAGGGAGACAGAGACACAGCATGTGTCCACCTACTATTTCTTGCTACGTGTAATAAGCGTATACTTCTTTAGACTGTGTCACTTGAGCCTTCACACCATGAAGCAAGAAGAGGTAAGAGATAGGGCTCTAATCAAGGCCTTAACTAAAGGATTCGGTGACAGTAACGCAAGACAAGGTGGCGGTCCCAGTCGTCCTCTAAAGGTCACTCAGCCTGAGTGGTACACAGTACTATCTCCCTTCAAATAGAGATCAGTTGCGTCCCACGCTAAAACACAGATGGCTGAAGGTACACAGGTGATCACTTAACTCCTGATTGACTGTGGTCATGTAGTGTTAGAATTAATGAATACAGACAAGTGCCTTTGGTAAGACAGTACAGTGATCTAATGGTGCTGTTGTACCATCGATTAACAGTAATGTCCACATATTCTCCTGTGAAACTAACTTATGAACCTGCAGGCCTGCTTGCTTGCATGCAGAATACGTAGTAAGTAACTGAGCTAGGTGCAACACTTCGTCTGCAAACAGGTACCGAAGTCCACAGTCACCAGACGCGTACTAACCCGAGAAGCTCAAAGGAGATGCAGAGGTGATTTCGGAAGTAAAAGTACTCCTTCATGTGAATGACGTTGTGGAGGTTGTCTTTGTCTTTCCTTTTGATCACATCCAGGATCTTCAGCTCAACCAGAGCTTGGTGATGAAACCTACAGAAAAAAAGGGACAGAAGGTGTTAGGTAACTGGAATACAAAAATATTACCTGAGATTTCAACACCATTTTATTTCTGGATTTCCAGGTATTGCAGGGCCAGAATGAATTATGTATGTGTTTAAGCTCTGACTTGCCAAATAGTGATACATAGCAGCACTCTTTGGAAATGTTTGACTATATGAATATTTCTGCTGTTGATTATCTCTGAGAGGTTTGTCCCTGCACATCAATCCCTGGATATGTCTTTATCAACCATACACAATCCTCTCTCCATGGAAAGATAAGCAGAGTTCTCCTGAGGCAAAGCAGTTTGCACCATTTAGTTTTCTGCATTATTGAAGCGGCGGTAAGACCGATGACTCCTGCATCTAACCGACAGGACTCGCAGGTAAGACAACACCATGGGTTCCGACTTCCAGCATGCTAAATCAAGATCCCAACAATTTGACTCCTAAAATGTAAAGCGATCGCGGCAAAGGCATTTGGGGAAACCTCAAATCAGATACGGGCTATCAGATCTCAGATGAATGCCACATTGACTCTTTGATTGCGATTAAGAAGTTATTATACAGAGAATCTGTTTATGAAACAATCATTTTAAGATCTTTTCGAGGAAAGGAGTGTACTCGTACCTTTTCTTGTTGCGTATCATCTTAATGGCTACCAGTTCGTTGTTCTTGTGGTCCAGGCATTTCAGGACCTGCCCAAAGGAGCCTTTCCCAATCACTTCAAGCACTTCAAACCTGTATCCAATATGGTCATGCAGCACCTGAAAAAGCAAAAGGAAGAGCCCTGTGAAAATATCCATCACTTAAATATAATAACATGACTATACATGTTATTTACTCGATGACAACAGCGTTGATGGGCTGTACACCATGCGCCACTCACACTCATCTGCTGTGCGCTACAGTTTCAACTGTACTTTGCTGTAACTGTCAGTTCAAGCTTGCGACAGTGAGGTGAGCCTCAATAGAGTCTAAACAATGGTCAAGTCGCTCAGCCTCAAACAGCTGATTCATCACATATCGTTTAACAAGTAACTGCCTGTCAGTCGGCTAAATATATACAAGACAGTTCAGCCTGTTCTCACCGTGCTGGATGACCTCAGTTCAGTTCATTGTGTGCAGTATTAAACAATGACCGTCTGCAGCTGCTGGATTAAGGTCGTATGAAGGCGTCTGGCCATGTACAGTTCATCTTACGCAGGTTGAGGTTGTGCTTGAGTTTCAACACTTTGCTTGTAATTGTTTAACCACAGAACAATAACACAACATATGAATAAAAAAATGAAAAACAGACTTAATGTTTTGCGACAGACCAACCATCTTACCCTGACGTAGCTTCCATGCTCGTCATCATATCCACAGTTCTGCGGTGTGCCTTGGGAACCCTCGATCTTCTGAGAGCCCAGACCGAGGAACCATATCTCTGCGTAGTCCATGATTTCCTCCTGCTCAAACTCCGTCAGCCGGTCCTGGAAGTTCTTCAGTGCCTCTGCAACAGGAAGTAAGAGGAGGGTGAGATGAGTCACTATCATATTGATGACACCTCTGCCAAAAGAGGAGGATTGTGAACAATCGTCTTCAATGCTATTTTTACGGGATCAAAACTAAATGTTACAAGCCTGTCTTGGAACAACCCCGAAAGAATCAAAATGTGAGATAACGACTCTGTAATTCTCTTGTATTGTATTCTTATGCACGATGTCATACCTATGGGGGACATGGGTAACTTGTGTCCCTCATATTCCTTTTCTTTCTCCAGCTTGTTGCTGAAAATCTTGCTGTTGCGGGAGACGGACACTTTATCCATTGCTGCACCAATACGCATGCTGAATTGCTGGCTATGCTTCGGCCTCTCATCCTGTACGATAAACACACACAGAGACAGCAGAGACCCTTTGTAATTATGAGCAAATAATAGATAAAGTAACAACATTTCACAGTCCCTGCATCTATCGGGCTGTTTCTCAGCTTTGCGTTGTATAAGCTACTGGGAGAAATATTGATGCTGAATTTTTTGTTTCCATCCGAAACGTCACAATGCAAAACGAGTAGCTGCCACTGTAGGATATCACAGGCTGCTGGTGTATGAGGGCCTCACCGGGTGTGTCTGGTAGTTGTTTTGGCCCACTTTGTTGGCAATTTGGGGCAGGATGTTGTCCGACTGCTGGTGTTGGTTTTTGGCATTGCTGACCACCACCTGGACCACCGGTGGCTCAAGCTGAGGCAGGGTCCCTACACCAGGGCCAAACTTCTGTAAAACAAAAGGGATTGTTTAAATTTGACTGCCTTGAATCAAGAAATTAGAAACAATGAAGTTACATGAAAACACTTAACAGAGACACAAATAAAATAGGGTCAGAGGAAAAAAGATCTTTCTGTCACTCCGTCAACCTAAAATGTCAAGCAGTGTGACTAAAGACTAAAGAAAAAAGAGAATAATCAGGAAAATCAACAAAGAAAATGGCCAATTTCCACAGCAAGAAGGCTTTGAAGATCTTTTCCTGGAGGGAATAGCCCACTGTGTTTCAATGGAACAGAATAACAAATACTGAACAGCACATCTACGCACACCAAAGGCATGTAGAAAGAGTGGGTCAGCGAGAAGTCTGAATTAATTATTCTTTTTTCACTGTCGCTAAAAGCTTGTTACAGGCCCTTTCATTTTTTCAAGAGTATTTGTCTGTTTCTGGCTCCAGCTCATCAATTGTTGTTTGCGATCTACATCCTTTTCACATGCATTTCGTCTGCGGAGGCTCAGGTGACCAGGACCCCCGGCGAGCGGCGGCTGGAATTACTGATCGGGTTGAGAGTGAAATGGGGACAAAGCCTGTGAGGCTGGGCACTGACACAGTCTGTATGTAGTGGCTCTGTGGGGGAGGTGGACAGCAGCAACCTGCTTTTCACTGGCTGCCATGCTGCTTGCTCTGAGAGCATGATTACATGTGTCACAGCCTTGCAAGGTTCTGCCCTGGCAATGATGGGCAAAATTAGACCTCTGTCCTGTGCCAAGTTCTCTGGGGAAAAAGATATCCTATGGACGAGTATCTGTGTCAAGAAGGGCGTTATACAGTATATTGTAAGACATGTTTTCCCTTACGGAGCAGCAATCCCACTCAAATTTCAGGTGGAAAATTCAAAACAGAGCTTCCTCTACATCCTGCGTCCTTTCATGTAGCCTTCAGCAATGTACTGCATTAGCAACATAATAAATGATTTCATGTAATATTTATGAACAGCATTCCAGGGAAAAAGGCTTTCCCCATCCATACAGTAGATAGTTTGTACATCTTATGTGTTTGGGGCTGCTGCAGGATCTGCTAACTTGGTTATGACGCATAGAGATAGAGCTAAATATAGTTGCCAGCACCTGCCACAACAGGCAACGGAAGTAAACACAGTTAAGTGCCTGTACATAACCGGGGCCATGCTGCTTAAAGGAGCTGCACTTGAATCAATGGAAATCTGTGATGCGTTACATCACATAACCACATGTGCAGACCGACGTCTACAGCTGCATTTATGAGGAGTATGTCAACATAAAAGACCTGAGTTGTGACTATCACCATTCACAGGCTCTTCTTTTTCAATGAGCGGCTCGGTTAATGATCAAAACAACATAACAAGCATCTAAGAGGCAGATCCAAGCCTTTTATTTCTAATAGGAGAGAGCATTCTGGAGTAGCTCACTGCATGTGTATGAAAAGAAAATAAGAAGAAAAAGGGGAATACTATCTCTCAAGCAATGTTGATGAAATAATTCACGTAAAGTCTTCATGTAAGTAACACTAAACAGAAAAGATGCCCTTGTTGGTCCATGTTCTGGTTCAGCGCTCTGCTGCTACAGCGTCCTGCTGGGGGGGAAGCGCTGACCTGTGAGCAGGATCGGTTTGATCCAAGCCGGTTGCCTTCTGCTGGGAGTCTGTGAGGGTGAGGGAAGGCCTCCGGTCGTGACGTCTGTGGGAGGAATGAGAGCAATTCATTGAAAACCACATCAACTATATTTTTTCTTCTGCAATGATTTTCATACAGCACAATTAACAGCATCATCTCTGAAGTCAGATTTAGGATTTATTTTAAGCCAAGAGGCAACCTAAAGCAGTCGTGAATAACAATGAATACTAATAAGTCATTGCTTCTTGTGTTCATGCTGCCTGGATTCTCCAGTCTCCTCAGAAACACACAGCCTGTGGGCAGCACAGCGAGACGAGCAAAAATAATGTACGATCATCCTAAAATAGATTACTTCTGCAAAAACCCGGCAACCACGACCCTCTCGCTATCCAGTGTTCTCTGTATACCCGCAGGTGTGTGAACATGTGTGTGCATGTCCATGTGTCTGGCTGTGGGTGTACACGTGCCGCCAAGCCTGTGCACACTACAGATCCTCTTTCCTAAATGTGTTGAAAGGGAGCGATAAATAAAGTAATAACGCAACAGAGTTCTGGATATTCTAAAGCAGCATATGCATTTGGGATGAATCTCTCTGACACCAAGCCAGCTTGCGCGTGCCTTAATAATCAGTGAGCGTGCAGCTGCGTTGGGCGACACCATATGAAATAAAGCTTCGCCCCGTATGGGGATACGTGCTAAACTCACTCTGCCAGCCTGCATTCTGGGAGGGAGGGAGTGAGGGGGTGAGGGGGTGACCGGCTGGGTGTGGCGTGGTCCACAGGTGCTGGATAGGAAACGCCTTCCCAATCATAATCTTACACCAATTCAACTTTTTTTCATGTTGAATGACTTATTTCCAAGAAACTTATAAACAAGTCTCTGGCAAACACAGGATTTAAAGTGGGGCTGTTGTGTGATTCTTTGTGGGGAAACTCAGTTTTAGAGCTGTTGATTAAATCAACTAATCGATTAGTCGACATAATCGTTAAGTGTATGTCGACTAAGAATTTCTGTGGTCGAGAACGGCCCTAATATACACAAAGAAAGGTTTGATACAACAGTGTGGTCATGTTGCAGGAGCACAGTGAGTGACAGCATGTAGGTCACTGTGGCAGGTTGGCTTCTAAAACACCGCCTGTTAATGTCTGCTGTAAGCCTGGCTAATGAGCACTTAGCCAGCGCTTAGCCATTGCTCACCTCTGTCCTTAGAACCTGAAATAATGAGATTTTCTTCAGAGCCAGAGCAGCAATATATAGAAATATCTATCATTGTCGGTATCTGTGCCTAAAATTCATGTTCGCACAAGAAAGCGATTGGATTATATGATACAGTAAATCCATCTTTTCCTGAGCCATAAATACAGTCCATTTATAAATACAAATAAAGTTACATGAACAGATAGATGGAGGCGAAGACATGGAAACAGATGTCAGGAGCAATGCCGACTCTGCTCTGTGTGACTCGGGGGGTCTTAACTGGAGCTAAGATCATAGGGGTGTGAAGGCAGCTTTGGGTCCTCAAGGGTCAGCAAAGCAATACAACCAGGAGTAAGATCAACAAGCTGTGAAACTGTGCCCACTCACGCTATCAGCTGTCAGACAGCATGTATTTATTTCAATGTATATCACACTGCCCTGTTGTTTTTATTGCACACAACAGGCTGTTTCCTGTTGGCATCAAATGTGACCTCAAAATTAAGACTAGGCTTTAGGATGATTAGTTTATCAATGCAAAAATTCCATCAGATCTAACTTTTGTTACTAAAAACAATAAAAAAGCTGAAATTCCCAAAATGGCAAGGTTTAAATTTGCAACAGTTTCCATGTACGGTGTGTCAAATATACCAGAACGCATATAGAATTCAGTCAGCTCCACAAACACTGAAATAAGTAGGCTGAACAAAGACTGAAATAGAAATGGATCAGATTTTTCATCACAACTTGGCATGTGGTCTGGAGAACGGGGGCGGAATACAGCAGAAGTCATCAAGTGGGATATTTTAGGAGAATTGCAAATAATTCCAAATTGAGAATCACTTCACATTCTTGGAATGTATCGATAAAGGTATTTAGAGACTGTACAGTGAATGGTTGACTTTTATTTTAGTTGATCATTGTAAAAGGATACCTGCGGAGGGTTTATCCCAAAATGGAATTAGCCTGGAACGAAGCCCTGTATCTGGGCAAAATAAATTCTTATTCCATGGTAATTTGCTGCTGATAATTTGGACACTCTGAATGGCCATACATTGCTTTCAAATCTACCACAATATGAACCAGAGTACCACAGTCACGCTACAACAAAAACACAGGAAACTACTATTTAGCAGCCATCCAAGTCGCTTACAAAAAAAAAGCCTCACCTTGTTATTTATTTCTGGCAACATGCTGTGTGTTATCGGTGTCAGTCTTTACAGCGGCTTGACAATCCAAACACGGAAGAGAGTTTATAAAATCCAACAAAGAGTCATCGCATCCACCTCTGTCAGTCCAGCCTCGAAACCAAGACGCACTTCACAACTTCGTGAGGAGGACTGAATGAACACTGACGAGCACAATCCTGGTGACTGATCGTGATCCACCGACCCAAACCTGCCGTACTCCTGGTTTTACGCGCACGGGGCAAATGCGCTGTCGTCAGAGAGGCGATTAACGAGCGAGACAAACTGTCGAGGGTCTCTGCGTCTTGGCGCGTTTTAAGACACCGAGAGAGCCACCTGTTCAGGTTTCCGCCGCTGATAGCTGGTGATCTCTTGATATAGATGTGTTTTTCCCCCCGTGTTCGCTCTCTTCCACCTACACCATGCGGTGTGACTGATGCGCCGTCCGACACCGACGCAGCGAGGGTTCACACCGACGCACACACACGTCGTGGCCGCACTTATTATACAGTAACTGTGATGTAGTTCTGCTCGCTGTCTCGAAGCTGACTGTCAAAATCGTGCCGTGCAGTCTCACTGTCATTCTGGAAATCTAATATGTCTTCCATCAAGTGACAAGAACGGAACTCGTTTCCAAAAAACAAATAACATCATATCACGGGATCATTTTTATTAGTTGTATAAAGGCTTTTGAATAACAGGCTCCCTGTCTCTTAGCTCCATCAGATATGTTTAGTCAACTGTCGCGGTGGACAATAATGATGAAATTGAATTCCTAATTGTAATATTAAATGCAAAAACAGAGATGGACGCGTCCCGTGTCAAATTCCAGGTCCGGGGCCCTCCGGGGCCCTGCAAATCAATTATCAACCTGCAGGAAGCTTGTATTTCAGGATGGTCTCCTGAGATCGAAATCTGTTTTCATAATTGGTACAGGAGCTAACACATAAACATGCACCAAAAGAAGAGTGGTGAAAAAAGGGCATTGGACGTCTCTGCCAAGACATCTCCGAAATGTTAAATTGTCAGAAACAAAAATAGAAACCCGTCTTCTTCTTATTTGAAACGGACCACTATATTTTCTCGAGTCATTCAACAGAGTTGATGGACTATCAAGAGATTCTGAATTTTTCTTCGAGCTCAAACTTGTAACAAGAGAACAGACACTACGGTTTTGTTTTGCTGTCATGATGCACAGAAGATAATTGTTTATGTTTTCTCATGACGAATCCCCACTGGAAGGAACAAGTCAATTGCTCCGACAAGGAGCCCAGAACAAGTAAGCTACAGGAGATAAATATGATTAGATGGCAGCTGTTCAACAGCAGTGGCCACTTCATTAATCAGCCTCAGCACAGGATGAGCAGCCATCGAGGAAGCTGCCCTCCTTATTCAACTATCCTAATCAATTCCAATATTCCTGAATGTTCTGTTGCGTTTAATAAGTTTATATCTACAACAAAACACAAGTTAAATCACTGGAGCTCAGACGTATGTAAGGTGCTGCTAACAAGCATGCAACAACTGGCACACGTTTTCAGGACTGCTGTGATCGGCCCCTGCTGGTGGAGTGGCCCTTGAGGAGAGGAGGGATGACAAGAGGGGGCCGGGGGCCACTCCCAGAGGTTGAAGGCTCCTTTAAATCTGGCCTGATTAATAATGATAAGGGCTGCAGCAGGAGGCCTTCATCTTATACAACCTACAACCACAACGGAACAGACTGGAGGCTGTGTGTGCTGTTGCAGTACAATTTGAGACAGAATCACACATTACTTTGCATCTAATTTTATCTCCACACTGCAGCATGATGGGACAAATGTGAATCACAAGCATTATAGTGAATATGATGTATTAGAAAAAGAAATATTTCGTTTAATGTAAAGATTTTCAGTTTAATAAATGAATGGCCCACTTCTGAAAGCCCTTGTATTATTAACTGGGGTGACATTCCCCAACGGTGTTTGGGTCTCTGGGAAGGGAGATCCAAAAACACATCTGCAATTGCCGCTTATTGCCATGGCTGCCGTCGAAAAGAGTCAAACGGAGATCCTCGAGATTTAACTATAAGGAATAGTTTGACATTTGACATTGAAGCCGGAGAAAACACGGGGAAACTCCAGACAGAAGGGCCTGCCAGCAGGTGCGAACCGTGAGGCGACATATCTAACCACACCCCTGTGCCACCCATATGACATACACAACAGTTTGAAAAAATACATTTATTGACATGCAAATTAATCGTGTACCATTCAACGACATCTGATAATCAGCAAACTCTACCATCTTCACGCAACACTCTCCTCATCCGTTAGATACCCAAGTGACAGGCCGTCATGTGGGCACCACTATGTCCCCCATCTTCACCGTCAATACTGGAACCCCCCACGGCTGTGTTCTGAGTCACTTTCTATACAAACTCTACATCAGTGACTTTCTCAGCCCCTCCCACATCACAACATACTTTAAATATTCTGCTGACACAGCCACACTCGCCCTTGTGTTGATGTTCTTGCTGGTTTAAACCCTGTTTCTGAGTGTTTGATTGTGTACAGAATGTGAGAGAAAGGATCCTCTATTGAGGACAATAAAGAATGAATCTGAAGTCGTGCTCTGGCTTTGCGCTGTTGTACAGTATCTTCAGTATGTAGCAGAGATCAAATAGCACATCAGCAAACTGCTGGCAAGTCAACCACTGTAGACCTTGCTGCAGTTCACCTGGGAGATTCACATGCCAACGCATTGGTGAGCAAAAACAATGCAGCTACGGTATATCTCACCATGGCAACCAAAAATAGACGAAACATGAAGAAGGAGGACTGTGATACCAAGTGAGCAATTCTGAAAATAGAGACTGAATAGGAAATAAAAAACAAAGGAGTGAGAAAGAACGAGTGTGAGCGTGGGCATTTAGATACGATTTGGGTGGATGGAAAACATCGAAACAAATCGGTGTCTTGCCTCTGTTGCCTCCAAACATACCTCAGGTTGGACCCTTCTATTCCTGCTCCAGCAGCAGCCCTGGAAGCGGCTAAAACCACAGCAAGCAGGCGAGGTCCCGTCTTCCCACATAGCACATCTCCCCATGCTGCCACAAACACACCACGAAGACCACCTCAGCCTCTAGACACCATTTCCATCTAGAAGGGGGAGATTCACTCCGCAGGTCAGAGATCAGATAGACGCACTCAGAAGCAAAATGAAGGATGGTGATGATGATGCCAGGCCTGCATTTCCTCCTGCTTGTAGTCTAGAAACTGTAAGTTGTGGTGTTGCTCCTCGTCTCTATTTGACAAAATCAAGAACAGAGCTTTGACGATGCTCAGTCCAGTTCCGATGAGTTTCCATTGGCGGCTTTAGTTGTGGATCCTGAAAATATGACTAAAGTCTAAACGCAACACTCCGGACTCTGCATCATATATTCAAATAAGATTTCATTCTGGTTGTTTAAGACCTCGGTGCCCTTTCGTTTTCTTCGTCGTCAGGTTCATCCAAACTATATTTCTTTGTTCCGGGATACAGACAGACAGTGAGAGGAGGCTGTTGCTTTGTGCTGTTGCTATAGTCGGTGAGGGAGTGCTCGCTGTCTTTGCCGCTGCCAGTGACGTATATGGATGGGACTCAACAAGGGACCCATCCTGAGCCGGAGACGCAGCAGCAGGGTCCTGGCACTTAGCTTCCTGTAAAGGAGGCCTGTGGGAGTGCAGGTCCAGAGAGAGAGGGGGTTACGGTAGATACAGAAACCCATCAGCCTCCCCGATGGCCCTCTTCATGGGGCTGGGGAAGTCAGACAGGGAGGATGTGCAGCTCTAATGGGCCTCCCATGTGACGTCCACAACTTTCCTCTGCCTTCTCGCTTGCCACTGTATCTTGGAGACAACGGCAGAGGGGCTGTCAACGCCCTACCGTTCTCCACCGGCTTTGCTGCTACCACAGATCCCTGAGGGATGCCACATTCTGGCTGACAACTAGTGCGTATGTGAAAGCTTATCTCACCACACTGCATGGCTGCCTCTGGCCTCCTGCCTGCTGCACACAGTGGCAGGGAACTGCACAGTCCACAGCAGGACAGGACACAGTGGCTGAGTATGAGCTTTATTCTGCAGGTAGACATGGGGGAACATGTTGTAATTGCCTCCCTGTATCTTTTTATTCATTTTTGATGATCAATAAATGATTTACTGGACGAGACTACAATGTGAGTAAGTGCCAGCTCTCTACCTCAAGTGCAGCATTTCATTTTTAAGTGTTAGCATGCCAAAGGACGTGTCCTTTTAGTGACCAGACGTATGTTACATAAATTCTGCCCATCCAACAAAAACAAAATCTATTAATCACCTTTTTTTGGTGACAGGAAAAATGCTGCTATTTCTGGAGCATGACTCAGCAGATTACTGTATTTTATTACTGCCCTGTCAGCTATTCTTGAAGCTTATATGGCACTGAGTCGTAGCTGGCTGCCTTATCTCTTTTCTTTCTACAGATCTTTTGGTTTTAGTTTTTAATCAAATTTTTATTTGCTCGAATCCCAGTGATAACAGTCATTTGACCGGCTGCTGGCCGTCAAGGGACACACCTTTCCCATGTGTTTGAACATTCAGGCCAGATCTGGATAGAGTGAACAGCAGATGGTTGGACAAGCTACACCAGGCCGGATGAGACTCAGTCTGAAGCAGGGCCAAATGACCTTAGAGGACCATAACCCGGTGCCTTGCATGCTTGACAGTAACAGTCTCCTTCCATTTGGCACAGAAGAGTGTGGGTAGCTTGACCTGGCTGGCAGGTGGACATCTGCAGTTTCGGAACGGGGAGCAGGCTTCTCAGCAACATATGAGTTCCCAGATAGACACGAGTGCATAGACTTGGGGTACTTCTCAAGTCTCTTAATTGCATCCCCGTTTCCCTCACTTGGGTCCTTTCCTTGCATCTTAGTCCCTCCCAGGGATGCATGGAGGAAACCATGCGAGGAAATGACAATTAAGAGACTTGAGAAGTACCCATAGACACACTCACAGACATACGGACAACATTTTCAAGGGGTCCCTTGACCTGTCAGCTGAAGATATCTGAATGAAAATGGGGATCTATGCTACCCACAAATGTACCCCTTTACAGGCACGCCAACTTTATGGTAAGCCCATGCAGTTTTGGGCAAAAACAACAAAAAACAACAACAATAATTTGCCTTTTCTAAAAATGGTGTATTGGACTTTGTCTGCTTGCTGAGTTTCCTAAAGAGCCTTGGAATTCCATAAATTATGTATGACTGGAAACCTGCAACTCTTGCGGAACCAATGAGCCAAATTCTGTTCATGTGTGACGATGTTATCCCCCATATTAGTCATTTCATTGTAGTGAAACCATTTTTTTGAAACTTGACGTCACTATATACAATGACCTGTTGTTATCTCTGGGATAATCACAGCTTGATGGAACTTTACAACCACACACTACAGACCTAGGGCATTCAGAGTGTGTATGACTTATTGAAAATGAAGGGGTTTCTGAGCAGTTTCCAGAAAAGAAGTGCTCGCCATCCAATCAACAACAAATGCAATTCTTGCAGTTTCAATACTTCTTCTATGTTGCATACACTGTTGACCTGCTATCTCCCCCAACAAATCCCCTGTGCCCCACCTAAAAAACAAAAAAAATCACATGACAGGCATGAGGAAATTTCAATCCCATATCACACAAGGGTGACTGACTTCACTGCAACTACTGTAACAATGGTATCTGATGAACAACCAGCACCAGCAGTCAGTGTTTTAAAAGAACATCCAATAAGCTTGTTAGTAAAGTAATTACAATAAAGTCCTGAATCTCTTGCCTGATTATCCTCATGCTCTATCAAAAGGAATCAGCAATGAGTGATTTTGTGTGTGTTTCTTTGTTCAAGTATAAATCTATGCATGTGTGTGTGCGTTTGTGTGGTTGTAGTGGACACAGCTAAAACAATTAAGCGGGGCTCAGACCAAGCGAAATCCCATTAGCCATGTGAAGAGGCTCACTTCACGTTGGTGAAGAGGGTGAGACAAAAAAACAAACTCCTTAATGCACCTTGGGTCCAGCAACAGTAACAATCAGCAAGGATTTGATGGTAGCAAAGCTCCGTCAAAGTCTAAATGGGCTACTGCAGCAGTCACATTATACGTTTGCTGCGTAGCTTCAGTCAGGAACATTCTGCACTGTTGTAACATGGATATATATAGATGTACATAATGGCTCTCAAGTGTTACGTACATGCAGTTACTCTGCTTTTTAGCAGAGGGCGACGGCAAGTTGTGTTTTGATGTTATATGCTGTGACTTCATGGTAAAAAATGGTGGCTCACTACGCCCCTTGATGAATAACTGTGACAAAAAAACAGAAGAAATCATTGAAAATGGAGATTGAAATGCCGTCATGAAATCATATAATTACCACCTTCATAGTCATTTTGAGCCATTGCTACTCGCACCCAAGTAGTGCTGGACTACATAGGATGATATGCAGTATGAATGAAATGAATAACTTGGACAACAGCAATTTGCAGATCAATAACATTATTATTCATTATCACAGTATAATTCTCGAGAACCGTGTGTTGCTGGGGACCCAAGGGAGCGCAGTCTGGAATTTGGACACGCAACACATTCAATATTATTAACTTTGAATAAAAAAGCAAATGCCTCTTTTTTTTCAGCTGGCTGCTGGATATACTTACGTTAAAACCGCACTCTTCTTCACTTCCCTGGACTCAACGAGCGATAAGCGGTTCTCTGCAAGCAGCGATACCCGGGATCAAGAAATCGGCCCGCTCCGAACAGGCACTGCACTAGTTTCATTGAGATATTTTTTGTTTGTTTGTTCTTCTTATTGAGATCCTTTGCCTGTAATGACATTGTTTCTGTCACATACACTGTCATAGCCAACGTTCCCCATAATGTATAACCACTTTTGTGTATTTGCAGGTGCGATTGTGTGGGGTGGTTGATGAAGGTGGAGGATGACCTACTACTTCATATGTGTGTCAACTTTGCCAGCTTGTCGAGTCCACAAACCCATTTCTCGAATGTGAGTCTGAAAAATGAATCCCTCACTTTTGAGGCCAATCTAAAATACAGACAAACCTAATCCAGTGCTCCAACTTGATAGAATCCTCCTAAAACCACCCAATGACTGAGGACCACATCTTCTTGTTATCTAGTGCGGCATCACCACAGCCATATTGTATTTATCGTTCCATCCTCAAATTAGTCAGAACAAAAACTATATTCCTATGTTTGCCATCTCATCATCTCCCTTTAATGTTAAATAAATCAATACTCACACAGATTAACAGGCAGAACGCTTCTTCAACTGCTCCGAATACAACCTCTGCTTAAAACACCATCATCGATACTTTTCAGGTCAACATAATCAGACTTTCTCTCCAAAGTGCTCAGTTATGGACGCCTAACCTCATTAATCACTCTGTCATCTAAGATCAGCTGCTTTCCATCCTTGGAAGGAGACCCGACCCAGGGCCCCATGTCTGGCTCTGCTCGTGCCTCAGAACCTGACTGTTATTTCAATAAGGCCAATCAGATGATGAGTGATGATGGCCTGGCATCTATTGGCATCTCACCTCGTCCTCAAATGGCTCTGATGTTGCCCGCCTCCAGGCGACACAAGTCACCCTATCTAATTTTTCCTTTTTTAACTTTCCAAGAGTTTTCCCCTCGTCTTTTTTACTTTCTTCAAATCTTCTTGCAATTGCTAAAACCGGTCAAGAAACGCAGAGTCACTGCCTGTATCCCACCACTCTGCCCTCTGAAACCGTTTGCATGTCTCCTTGCTCTGGGTGATGGGCAAAGGTGAGCTTTATCACCCAGGTAAGACGAGCGTTGTCCGCTCTTCTTTTGACCCCATAAGCACCGACTCTCCTGTCACCTTCAACAACAACCTCGCAAGGCGATCCGCTTTTGTCGGACACCTGGATACAAAAGACCCAGTGTCCGAGCTAGACTGACACAGACAATACACTGCCTTCAAACTGGAACAATTAGTGCAAATTGCAGGGATTATTCCGACGACATGTTTGGCCGATGTGGACAATGAGGACTTCAAACGCTTGTTGTCTCTGGGTGCCAAATACAAGAGGCTATACCGTGCCACACAGTGTCATCAAAACACCAGGGAGGGACAGCGTTTGAAAAGGAGATTCCGTCTTAGACTCTAACGGGTTTATTATCCGGTTTTATTAACTGCAGTATATTTAATCATTGTTTAATTCACTTCATTATTAAATATTAAATATAAAATATTGTTATATTATTTTCATGTATGATGGAGTCACCAATCGTGTGATACAACAATACTTTAGATAAGACCTCACACGTTATTACACAACAATGCTCCTGAGCCGAAGCAGATGGAAGGAGGGATTGCGACGGGGGAGGACGTTGGCATACCCTGTTCAGCTGCTCTGCATTGCATGACTCACCGTTAAAGGAAAACAGACGCTTCGTGCAACCAAGCCAGGCACTCATTAACAAAACTCCCAGGGTGGCTGTTTACCCAGCATTCTTTTAAAAATCCAATTAATGTTTATCAGACTTGGGGAGTGTCTCAGTCCAGTTGTCCTCTCTGGAGCACCTCCTCAACATGGAAGCCTGCAGCTGTGACACAGCAGCGCAAACACGAGGCTCAGCCTTGGGCAGTATGCGGCCAAACGCAGCCCAGGCTTCCACAGTCCTGTGTGTGCACCACCAGTGGGAGGGATAACAGTCATCCACAGCAGAGAGGATGCTGCCAACTATTACGGGGCATTCACATGTTGAGAAGCATTGGCCATGTGACGGCCCTGACCACAACCCAGAGAAAGTTTCACACGCAGAAAGATGAACTCGACTTAAATTACGCACATGCACACACATGCGGAAGTAGAAGTAAGCAGAGAGGCTATTAGAAAGGATAGCATTATATCAGCTATAATAATGTGCTTGGTGACACTGATATCTGCAGAGGTGAGCTCTCTCTCTTAATGGCCACTTTTATTTCAGGTGTCCGGTGTCAACAACAAAGCTGTAATGAGAAACCCAATCAGGGGCGGGGTTCATCAGAATAATGGGGAGGCACACTCGCTATTCCTCAGTCAGTGTGGGTGGAGGCTGGGCCAGGTGCACGGGTCTGCTCCAATACTCTGAAGCAGGTCATGAAGAGCACAACAAATGATCCAGTGTGGTGACATTGTTTTTATATAGATTAGTCGATCGACATAGAGTTAATCTGTAACTATTTTGGTTATCAATTCATTTTTATGTCATTTTTTTAAAAGCAAAAAGCAACCGTTCTCTGTCTCCAGCTTCACCATAGAGACGATTACCTGTTTCTCCTCTGTTTTTAAATCATTGCAAACTGATATATCTTCAGAGTTTTGGACTATTGTGGACATCACCATGGTTTCTGGAAAAATGTGACATACATTTTCCACTTTTTGCGAACATTTTACAGACCAAAACTATGAATATATTCATTGAGAAATTGATGATCATCAGATTAAAAAAGGTTCAGAGACTCTGAAGTTAGCATATACAAAAATCCCTGGACAGAATGTTAAATCTGGCATAAGTGAGGGGAAGTACATCCAAAAATAAGTCATGTGACGACCACTTTATTGGAAGGATCTGAAAGCGCTTTATTATATAAACAGAGGGCTAAAATGCTGAAGGTGGACTTCAGTGCTGAGTCATATCATGTCAAAGCTACAAACACGCTTGCCTGCAGTCTCGGGGTATTTCACATCTTGAAGGGGCACAGTGCATCTGCTGCTTTTATTTGTAATGACGCAAATGCTCTCTATTGATAGCCTAACTTTGAAAAAGAGAGAATCTTTTGAACTGACACACTGTGCGTGGAATCCACTCACAGTGTGAAACCCAAACAGCTTGAAACGAGGCCTCTGACGCAGCTTAGATTTTCAGCGTTCTTATCTTGAGAATATCTACATGAGGGGCCTTAAAGTGCTGAGAGCAAAGCAAATAAAAGGACCATGATGGGATTCAGCATTAAAGAGTTTGGCCAACCCACCCTGCAGTATGGCTGAGCATAGTAGCATCGCAAGTGTCTTTTCCCAGTTTTAAAGGCTGCATTACGGCAAAGTAATGTCATTTTCTAAATTGACCTGACTATTCTAGCTCTATAATTTCACTCCCCGCAAGAAGGAAGGGGGTGAATCGGTCCAATGCAGCGTGAACATGTCGTATTTATCGTGGAACTTTCCATGAAGAGGAGCAGTCCTGGCGTCAGCACCTCTGATAGGCCTACAGCATGTGGCCTTATATTGGCTCAGGGTTGGGTAGTTTTTCTCTCCAAACATTTGCAATAAGTAACAGCTGGGCACCTCTCTCAGATGGTTTGGTGTCGCAGGCCAAGAACATCACAAGGCAGGGTATGTTCCCTAATAAATCACTTCTACTGAGTTCACACAATTACCTAAATAACATTTATTTAATAGCCTGCACGGGGTGTAAGGTTACTTGGAGGCACTCAAAAACATGGCCACCGCTATAAATGATGGTAATATATACTGAAGCGGTCAGGCTGACAAGAAGAATAAAACACATACAAGCCTATCAAAGACTTAGTATTCACATGAATAACAAGCTATCCTCTTACCTTGATCAGAAGTGGAAAGGTGCCTTTTCTTTCCTTTAATAGCTTTTCCAGCTTATTTTTCGAGCCAATTCTGTCCAAATGAAAAACGTTTACGCATGGAAACTAATATTCAGTGATGCCAATACGTATTGGTCCATGGTTCAACAACAATATATCGACCCACATATTAAAAATGCATGCATTTATGAGTTTTCGCTTATTGACAGTCACAGCTGTAAAAATAAAGAGCCTTTTCCATTGCTGCAGCCTGTTGCACTACACTGACACCCTCTGGGCACATACTATTTGGTTTGTCTTCGATTCAGCACATCCAGCTCTGCCTGTTTTATGGAGGTGGCAAGTCAGTCAGTCAGACAGTTTCTGGTGCGAAACTACCAGAATAGTTTCTAAACAAGTAGCCTAAGCTCATTTATTATTGAACCCGAAGATAGATCACTTTTGTGAATTGTAGGCCCAATATTACCTGACAAAATACACGATACACGAGTTTGGCTCACCCTTTAAATCTATAGCCTGGCCTCTAGGCGAACACGATAAAGAATGCAAAGATATTATGCGAAACATGAATAAACAAACAACAAAACAGTAACTTATTGACCAAAAACACGCACTAACCTTTTCTCTGATGATTTGTTCGGCGCGCTCATGGTGAAATAAATCAACAAGGTGGCGGTGATGCGCGACATGCCCAACAGTCTCCGAGCCTGTGTGCCGCGGAGCGTTACCTCCACCGGCTTATCCGCAGCACAATGGCTGTTATACTCGGCACACGAAGCACCCACCAACAGTTTGATTCTGTCCTTTTTTAACTCTGACGCAGCTTTTTAGACAGGCGCTCGCGTGTATAGGTGAGAGGAGCGGGAGAGCGCGCGAGACAAAGAGAGGGACTATACGTTTTCCTCATAGGTGTAGCATTGCATTAAATGCACAAAGATCAATTTGACATCAGGAATGCAAACTTCCAGATGCTTAAAAATATTATGATAAGATGAATAAAAAGAAGTTCACTTAAAAAGTTAAAGTATGTGAAAAAAAAGAAGTGAATGCAGATGTTACATGTTGTAAGCTCCTGTAGGCTATGACAACCCAGTTTGGACCCCTGAAGCGATAACCAACCTGCACTCATATGATACAGTTAAATATATAAAAATCCCATAGAAAAGGAAAAGCTGCAATTCTCCAGAATCAACTGTAACAACATAGTTAAAATCTATCATGATGATAAACTTTTATAAGCTCGACAAATCTCATCCCAATGAGTGGAGACAAACACCTGTTCCTATCATTGATTGGCTGATTAGCAGCAGGTGTGGAGTGCCACTTAATTCTGACCCTATTGTGAACCATCTGTCTCCCATTGTCTTCTACTCCCTGTAAATTATTTATTTGTTTGTGCAAAACGTGCCTGTCTGATATGCCCAATGCTGGGATGCTGCATTTATGATTATGTACACATAATTGTATCCATTCTCTTAACTAACCATTTATAACCCTTTATTTTCATTTATACTGTAGAGCACCATTCAAGTCACCAAAAGACACTTTACACAACAGATAATAAATACGAATGGACCCATATGAAATACAATTTATAGATAACAAGCTAAGGAAAAAATGATTAAAGAGTCATTTTTCCTTTGTGCTCATTTCTAGGCAGTTAAATGAAACATTTTATAATTTTACTGATGATAGCCTGAAACTGTCACAACTCCATTAAACACAATATCGATATGATCGGAGAGAACAGTCTGTGGTGTAGCCATTGCCGTGGCATTGTGATCTTTACCTGTCAATGCTTCTTCATCATAATGTCTAACTTTGTCCTGAGATTTAAGATCACTTGCCGAAAACAGAAAAAAACAGCACAGAACTCAGATTTATTTCAACAATGTGGTTTATATAGAATTAACAAGGCAACATTGTAGCACCAGTCAGATAGCGACGTTCACGTTAGCTCTGCACATAGAGAATGGTTGCAGCCTTTCAGCGTATCATGTGACCAGCTTATTCTCCTGTTATTATAGGCAGCAATGAAACTGAGCACCATTTGAATTGACAACAGAGACAACCTAAGTTTGACTAAAGCAAGCTACGTTTGACACAGAAGACCTTTTGACCAGTTTAATATCCGCTCTGTGCCGAAGCCCTTTTTTTATTATCAGGTCTGCACTGCAACAGGGAACGTGATAAGCCCAATAGAGAGACCATTATTTTGAAATTAGGCAGTATGATTCTTGAAAATTATGAATTGTTTGAACAATCACAATGCACTGGTAGATAATTGACTTGTTTCATTACATTTATTTCAGGAAATTAATTACGGATATAATATGTACAGAGTTTTATGGATATATATATTTTTTATTTTGAAAGGATAATCCATTTTTTACAGTGTCAAATTTTCTATCTTACCACAGGTGGAGTATCTTTTTAAATCTTCATCTCTCTCAAATAAACCTCATTTTAATTTGCGTTTGCTTTTTACAGGGAGGAAATCACAGCCAGCATCTGTTGGCTAGAACTAATCTACAGCTGTTCCAAATCACAATCCACACACTCATATGGCATTCATTCTTTTAGTTAGAGTTATAAGTTTGAACATTAAACCACATTTGGATCTGATTCAAAAGATGAGAACCACTGCAGCTGGAATTTTTCCTGTTTGTCTGTAATACTTTCCAGATTTCAGATCAGGAAATTTAAGCACCGTCCTTCTGAGAACAAGAGAGAGAGAATGAGTGTCATGGCCACATGGTCTCGATTTTCTCTGCTGACCAGCCTTAAGGTTAGAGAGTGTGTTTGTGAGAATAACAATGAGCAGCAGGGAAGGAGAGGTTTTTAAAGAAATGAAAAAAAATAGCCTTGGTTCCTTATTTCCTTTTAAGACATTTGATAAACAGCTTTGGTGCACGCCTGTGCTTCACCATTTAACACTCTCTGCCTCATCTGCTCACGGACCACAGACAGAGAGACAAAGACACTTTGTGACTACGGGGCTTCGCAGGAGGAGGTAGCAGCTGGAAGTCTGGCAAAAAGGTCAGATCAGATCCCGGTTCAGTTGCGATGAGAGCGGATCGAACAGGACCGGGCTGACGTTCTGAGGTTGTGTTATGGTCTTAGGTGAGGC